>NW_016107401.1:1955430-1975188 GCF_001604975.1 Cebus imitator | reverse complement strand
AAAAAAAAAAAAAAAAAAAAAAAAAATACTCAATTTTGTTCAGTTCCTGCTATGTCTCCCTTGAGAACGATGATCAGCTTTATACATTTCTAATTTTTGCTCCATTGAATATACAGATATAACCTGAATACATCCTTATCATTTATTTTCAAAAGAGATATCATGACTCCCTGCCAGGTTGCTATTTACATTGCCCACAAGACAGTCAACCTGATGACACAGGATGAAAATGGCTTCTAGCCTTACCCATGAGTCTACTGCACTATAAAGCAACTTTGTTAACTTCATTTATTGGATTTTAAATTGTCATGTATTGGCAGTTTTTCCCTGGCACTGAATTACTGCCCTAGAGTGGAGATAACTCCTATAACTACTAGTTCATTCTTCATCACCAAGTTTATAGCTCACTCTGGACACTGCAAGGTAATATTTAAATACTCTGCATCACAGTACCACTTTAGCACTACCCTGAAAATTGAACTACGAAGAATCTGGTACTGGATCTTCTGCCAACTATCTTTACAAATTCTCAGTGATTGAATAATTACATCCAAAGGCTCAGTCAGTACTGCACATATATATGAGTCCTTGCTACTGATGACTTAGAATTTTGGGTTAATAGGAAATAAAACATAAGACATGGTCCCTGCTGTTAAATCACTCATAATTTAACTAGAGAGACAAAACAAATGCATAGCTAACCAATAGAGGAAAGTGATCAACTATTCCAAATACCAGGAAAACGTGTCCAGTGCCCACTATCCTTACTGCTACAGTAGCACTGGCAGTAACCTCTAGCTTTTGTTCAAAGTACTACAACAGCCTCTGAATTGGTCTTCCTTCCCAATAGCAATGAAATTGACCTTCCTAATACAAAAATGCAATAATGTAGCCATAATTTATTACATCTTTAAATGAGTCTCCAATGCCTTTAGGACAAATTTCAAATTTCCTAAGATGGCTTATAAGGTTCACCTAGATCTCACCCTCCCCAACCTATCACGTAACACTTCCTGCTCACCATTCCCCGCCTTACACTATCTATAGCAAACCAAACCCTTTCAGTACTGAAAACTCTATGTACTCATAAGCCTCTAAGTTTTGAAACATGTTAGTCCCACTAACTAAATGTTTCTTCTACAGTTTTCCACCCTACTCCCATACTTGAATCTGGATAATTTCTACTTGATCTTCATATATAACCAGACATATTAATTCCCCTAGGAAACCTTCACTGATGCATATATTTGATTACCTCCCCAACTCTATCTCAATATATGTTTATTTCACACCTTGATTATCACTGTATTTTAAATATTTGTACAGTCATTTTGGCTGAATATTAATGTTCCTAAGGACAGAGATTGTTTCTGTCTAATTTATTTCTGTATTTAGTACCTAGCTAGTAGACAGCAGATTCTCTCAATAAATATGAATGAATGAGTTGAAAATATTAAGTGTAATACAAGTTAAGAAAAAAAATAAGTTTGACTAGAATAATCAAAGGATGATTTGTGAAAAAGGTGAGATTTGATTAATAAATAGAAGTTTGACTATTATAATAAAAAAGAGAAAAGCATTTTATACTAATTGGAAGAAGGAAATTTATAGTCAAGGCTAACAATGACATATATGTTGAAAAATAAGCAGATTTTCACAAGAACTATGTGTACCAGTTATTGCTAGTGGGAAGTATGACCAGCTAGGTCTGATGAAGGCAGATCATGAAGAATTATTAAAATAGTCAGAGAAGCAAGTTAGTTCACTGTGGACTTATTTATACTTAAGCTATGCAGGGTTTACTGTGATTTTGAATCAGAGAATTTTGATCTTGAACAAATCTGGAAAATAATCCGCTATTATCTCATCAAGTATTGCCCCTTTCTCCTTCACTCTTCTTTTTGCATTCTCATTAAAATCTTTTTGTTTTTCTTTTTAAGACGGGGTCTTGCTCGATTGCCCAGGCTGGAGTGCCATGGTACAGTCTCCTCTCACTGCAGCCTCTACTTCCCGCACTCAAACAATCCTCCCACCTCAACCCCCAACTAGTTGGGACTCCAGGCTCACACCAAAGCCCAGCTAATTTTTGTATTGTTTTGTTTTGTTTGTTTGTTTTTATAGAGATGGGGTTTTACCATGTTGGTCAGGCTGGTCTCGAACTCCTATCCTCAAGTGATCCACTCACTTCAGCCTACCAAAGTGCTGGGATTACAGGCATGAGCCACAGCACCTGCCCATTAAATTCTAATTAAATATATGTTAGTACTTTTCACCCTTTGCTCCTCACTTTTATAGTTTTCATTGCATTTTCTCTCTATGTTGGACAATTAGTTATTACTTTATGTATTCTTTCAGTTTGCTAAACATGTCTTTAACTTTCTTTAATCTGCTATTACACTATCTATTGCATTTATTTATTTTTATCACATTTTCACAAGTATATTTCTTTTTTCTTAAATATGTCTGTTCTAGTTTTATAAACATAAGTAGTGTTCATTCTCACATTCTAAATTTTACCATGTTAAGAATACCTATTTTACAGCATTCTTGTATAATTCCACTATATAATATTACACATTATACAATGTACAGCTATACAATGTATAATTCCATGATCTGAAGATACTGGGGATCTGACACTATTGGTTTTATTGTTGGAGTTCCTGGAAGTAATCCATGGGAGTCTGTGCAGTCTCAGTAGAGACAGCATCCCTCCAAAGAAAATTTTTTTTTACTTCTGCCAAGCACCCTTACGTTCTACCAACCCAAGTCTTCTTTATGGTGATTAATAATTTAGAAGTTGTCAGGACAAAGTAAATAAATTTAAACCACACACAGCTAGCATGAGGCCATATCTGTGTTTACAAGTCTTTAGGAAATGCATTTTTCCCATCTAGACTTCAAGCCAAGTAGCTAAATTATCTGATCTCATTTTGGAGTTGAGTGGGTTTTTTTCTTTTTCTTTCCACCTTTTCATTAGGCAATGCTGTTTAAATCTTCTAGATTTTTCCATTTCAGCTTCTACGTGGACTTCCCACCCTTCATTCACCTTTAATAAGTGTCCATTAAAAGAAAAGCCTTTTGGTTTCTAAGATTGGAAAACACCTCCAGGTAAATCATAACTTTAGTGCAGTTGACTGCTCCAGAGTTTTTACCTACAGTCAAAACTTACTTGTTTTAGGCCACAGTGGAGTTTGCTTACTGTCTTAGTTCATTCAAGCTCCTATAACAAAATATCACAAACTGGGTGACTTATAAACAACAGAAATTTATTTCTCACAATTCTGGAAGCTGGGAAGTCCAGATTAGGGTGTCAGCACAGTCACATTCTGGCTGAGGGCCCTCTTGCATGTTGTAGACTATTAACTTCTCCCTGTGTCTTCACATGGGGGAAAAGGGCAAGACAGCTCTCTGAGGCCCCTTTTATAGAAGTACTAATCCCATTTATGAAGGTTGTGCTTTCATGACAAATTACTTCTCAAAAAACCCTACCTGTTAATACTATAACTTTGAGGATTAAGATTTCGACATCTAAATTTAGGGGGACTCAAACATTCAGACCATAGCACTTATATTCTCATAAGCTCAGCATTTTAGAGAATGTTGTTATGTTTTATCTAGATATATTTTATCCACACATCTTACAGTGGGAGGATTTTCTATTTACTCAGTCATACTGACAGAAATTCAAGTTGAGCATAATCAGTTACTTAACTCAGGAAGTCATGATGTTCTTAAAATATATGATCTACATTGAGTCTAGTTCATACTGGTATGCTTAAGTTTCACATCTGTATAAACTCTCAGCCCAGGACTCAGATCCAGAGCTAGTCACATCTGGTAGTCAGAGTTGTTGATGACAAGTGATAGGAACTGACCAACTGTCTTAAACAACAAAAAAAAGAAATAATAGAGAGCGATATCGGGGAGTCCCAAAATCAGCCGCAGGCTGATAACCAGGCCTAGCGGATGAAAAAAAAAATTAAGAAAACTGTCATGTACACCTGGTTCAACATTAAAAAATTCCCTTTAGGAGCAATGATTCAAGCCTAAATATTTTTTCCACCTCTGAGATGAGTCCTAAAGACAAGTTTAACTCCCACTAAGATACAAAAGAGCTTCTCTAAAAGGGAGATGCGATAGAGCAAAACAACACAAAACAAAAATAAATCTATTTCAGCAGATGTGGCAAAACAGTTGAAAATATGGTGACACCTATAATTGATAGAGATTGTTAGACGTCTTATAATTATATGTCCTTCCCCATCAGAATTATGCATAAATCAGGTCACTTTCATCTTATATTTGCTGAGTTTTTGTTATGCTAAGTGCATATTTTTGTATTTCTGTGACAAAATTTTCATATATTTATCTTTATTGCATTTCTGTCACTTGCAAGAAACATTAGGAATTTCAGTGGAATCATCCTTAGAATTATTCAATTCCATCCTCCACCTTGATATATTCTATGTTCATTTGGCCCTTTTTAGTTACCAAGTTACCATTCTTGAACAATTATATAATTTCCTATTGCTATATTTCTGCTATTGTACCCATACACATCATGTGGGCTTTTATTGATACTTAACTGTAAAACATTTTTTTTTACATAAAAAAAATTTATCGTGCAGTCTTTAAACTAGAAAGTGTTGTGTTTTATGCAACAGCCCTGTAGATAAGTATTATTATTCCTACTATAAACATGAGGAAACTGTAGTTTAGAGAAGTTAAACAAATAAAACAAAATATCCTTAACTCTTAGAGAGCTAGTTAGAAGCAGAAATGAGATTCAAAAACTTTATTTGACCATGAAGTTTTGTTCTGAGCAATTAGGTCATTCTGGTGTAGAATATCTAAGAATTGTTTCCAACCTATTTCCCACTGCTAAGGAGATGACTGAATACCTTCTTTATTACTTTCTAGACTATAACATCTGCTTATTCATCTTTCCAACAAATAGTAATTTAGTAACTTTGTACCAGGTACTTTTCTAAGTGTTTAAAATACATCTGTAAATCAAAGAAAAAAACAACAACCACAACAAAACACATGCCCATGTATCTTTGTAGCAGAGGTGAGATAGACAGCAAATAATAAATACAGTATATTCTAATTTTAAGTATTTCAGGGGAGGTTAAATATGGTGGAAAAATACTTTAAAACTGTAGGCTGAGTGGAAAATGAGAATGCTGGGGAATGGAGGTTGGAAAGAATTGTTGCACATTGTAGTCATGTGTCAGGTTGAACCATATGAAATTGTTTTTGACTTATGAAAATAGCAATTTCACAACATTCATCCTATATAAGTGGTCAAGATAGACATCATTGAGAAGGTAAGATTTGAGCAAACACTTGAATGGGATAAGGGCTAGCCAGACAGATAATTGATGAAAGAATGATTTAGGTTCCTTTTGTATATGACATACTCACCTTTTCTCATTTTAGTTTAAAATTCTTTTGATCTGACCATTGGCCTCCTATCATAAATATTCATCTAGTCTCAGTCATTCTCTGTTACATGTCAGAACTCATCATTGTGGAAGTTTAAGGTATCCAGAAAACCAAATATTTTTCATAATGCTGTTAGTGTCATGAGCTTTGCACATATTTCTCCTTTGTCCAAACATAAAATACTATCAAAAGACCTTTAGGAAACTTCAATTTTCAATTTTTTCATCCCAGTGATTCAGAAGCAATAGATATGCCTGCTTTTGGCCTTATCCATCATTGCCACATGAAAAATAGTTGTAAGATCTTCAGTATGTTTGATAAACCGTGGAAGGCTCAATTATAACATGATCATCTATTTGGGACATTAACATCTGTGCCATAAAGTATTAACTCAACAGGCCTTAGTTATTCAAATCCTGTATATTGCAAAGAAAGGACTGATCCTTGACCAGCTCCTCGGGATAATCTCTGAGCCCTTGGAATCTACTGCCTTATAAGTGTCTTTTAATATATAGCAGGCTTTGTATCATATTGGTTTGACCACTGGGGGCTGGAATCTGAGTAGCTACAGTTAGTCAAGTAGAAGGTGCATGCCTACATGTCTGACATCATTAAAAATCCCAGGCCCACCCAGATGTGGTGGCTCACACCTGTAATCCCAGCACTTTGGGAGGCTGACACAGGCAGATCACTTGAGATTAGGAGTTTGAGACCAGCTTGGCCAATTAGGTGAAACCCTGTCTCTAATAAAAGCACAAAAATTAGCCGGGCGTGGTGGTAGGCGTCCGTAATCCCAGCTACTGAGGAGGCTGAGTCAGAAGAATTGCATGAACCAGGGAGGCGGAGGTTGCAGTGAGCCAAGATCATGCCACTGCACTGCAGCCTGGGTGACAGAGAGCGACTCTGTCTAAAACAACTCTCTTCCCCACCTCAGGTCCCAAGGTAGAGATGAGCTTCCCTGGTTAGCAATACTTTGTACATAGTGGCTCAAACTGTTGCTGGGAGAATTTAGTACTGTCTGTGCCACTCTTGGGAGTAAACAACAGGAAGCTTGTGAGCTTCAGTTTGTGCTTGGTTTCATCTGGACTTCACTCCATGTATCTTTTTTTTCTTTTTCAGGTTTTCATCTGTATGTTTTTTACTATAATAAATTGTAACTGTGAGTATAACAGCTTTTCTCAGTCCTCCTTTTAGTAACTCACTGAGCCTGACTAGTCTAAGGGATCTCCAACACACCAACCACCACACCTTATCTCTTTTTCCTGGGACATAGTAATAGTATTCATTATATTTCCAGAATCTGATCATCCTTTACCTTTGAATGGAGTCCAGGAGAAGTAGGCATTACAGAGCCCCACCCCATCCTAAGTTAATATCCTTCACTTCTTCATCTCGACACACATATTTTGATTCTTCACATTTTCACAATCTTTCCACCCCAACCCTGCCTTTAACTATGGACTGCTCCTCCTAATTTGATTAGGAACGTTTCATTTTAAAAATAAGCTTGGATACACAGATTTCCATATTTGTAGCAAGGACCCTAGGTGCCTGTTATACCTCCTAAAAGCTAAGAGACAAAGTTCTCCATTACAGTAAGTTTCTTTTTTATTTCTTTATTTTGTAGAGACAGAGTCTCACTATGTTGTCCAGGCTGGTTTCAAATTCCTGGACTCAGGCAATCCTCCACCTTGGCCTCCCAAAGTGTTAAGATTTTAGGCATGAACCACCATGCCTGGCCCTGGTCAGTTTCTTTAATCAGTTATCAATCTCTCAACGACCACTGATGAAGCTATTTATAAATCTCCCATCTCTTTCTGCCTTTTCTATAGTAAAAATTAATATTAAACATTCTTGTTTTCATAATCAAATATAGATATTATGTATATATAACCTATATGTAAACTGCAGTAACGTGGAAAACATGTTCATTGCATGGAAGGTTGGATGATTCATATAACATTATTCCTAGCTTAAAGATTAAATAACCATATTTGACATGATTTTTATATAAATTAATAAAAAATCTTTTAGTGAAAAGGCAGTTTTTCAAATGTTAAATACTGGTATCAATAATTTAATATGACAAAACAATTTTCTACAACAATGTTGCTTTTTTGGAAAAAGGAAATTGGTTTGGAAAATTCATAAGAATCCTAATGTATAAACAATTTTTACGTTATATCTTAATTTTTAAGTTTCATTTCAGTTACACATCACCCCTACAGTGCCTTAATATTTTTAAATATGCAAAAACAATGAAAAAATTAATTAAAATAATATTATCAAACACGTTTTAAAATTTCTTCAGTATGTCAATGAAATGTTGTACTCATCTTTAGAAGGACATAGGAATCAGTGTTCAAAATAAGCAATGAATCAACTATTCCAATAAAAGCATCAGACAAATTAGTACTCAATGTTTAATAGTACCTCAAGCTAATAAAATAAAAGAATTCTGTTAGTAGTAATCATTTTCCCATCTCTGAATTCTGTTTCTATAAGTAATGAACAAATCCTTAATGCTTCTGTGAAGTAACCTCTATTCACATTATTATTTGGCTGATTTTTTGAAGGGGAAGATTATTTTAAGTAGAACCATTACTGTAAATGAATTTTCTTAAATATATGGTTCTAAATTAGTGAAAATAAAACTTCATGATTTGTCATCATTTTGGTTGATATAGGATTGCATTTAAGTATATTATAATTGAGAAATGATTTGAATATTACATGTATATGTACTATATACGTATATATAGTACTATATGAATACTATATACATACTCTCTTGCTCTCTCTCTCTTTCCATATATATATATATATATATATATATATATATATGCGTGCACATGTGTGTGTGTGTGTGTGTGTGTGTCAAGCCATTCTGATAAGTTATCCATATCACCCATATTGCTATATTTAGCTTCTTTCTGGGAATATAGCTTTGGCAATTCAGAAATGGACTGCAAACCTCTGACTTCCAGATAGGTCATTGTCAGTTAAAAAGTGCAGGTGATCATTAAAATATCTGGAGACAACAGATGCTGGAGAGATGTGGAGAAATAGGAATGCTTCTATACTGTTGGTGGGAGTGTAAATTAGTTCAACCATTGTGGAAGACAGTGTGGCCATTCCTCAAGGATCTAGACATAGAAATTCCATTTGACCCAGCAATCCCATTACTGGGTACATACCCAAAGGATTATACATCATTCTATTTTAAGGACACATGTACACATATGTTCATTGTGGCACTGTTTACAATAGCAAAGACCTGGAACCAACCCAAATGCTCATCAATGATAGACTGGACAAGGAAAATGTGGCACATATACACCATGGAATACTATGCAGCTATAAAAAATGATGAGTTCATGTCCTTTGTAGGGACATTGATGAATCTGAAAACCATCATTCTCAGCAAACTGACACAAGAACAGAAAACCAAACACTACATGTTCTCGCTCATAGGTGGGTGCTGAACAATAAGAATACATGGGCCCAAGGAGGGGAACATCACACACTGGGGTATGTTGGGGGGTGGGGGGCTAGGGGAAGGACAGTGGCAGGTGGGGAGGTTGGGGAGTGATAACACTGGGAGAAATGCCTGATATAGGTGACGGGGCATGGAAACAGAAAACCACCACGGCATGTGTGTACCTATGCAACAATCCTGCAAGATCTGAACATGTACCCAGGACTTAAAGTACAATAAAAAAGTGGCATATATATATATATATATATATATATATATATATATATATAAAGTGCATAGTATAGTTAACACCTCAGTTTATGAAAAGATATAGCTTTAAGTCACAAACCTCACTGAACAGTAGATATTTGTAGAAAATAGGCAAATTAGAAATAGATACATAACTAGATAGTTTACAGTTTCTGGTATAATCTCTATTAACATCTTCCACAATGATATCAATTTTAAGAGCTTCTAATAAGAATTTACCATTTGGCCTCACACACCTTGACTGTTCAGCTAGTCACACAATTGTTTATCACTTTTCTTATGAAATGTGGTGCTTTCCTGACAAAAGAGGTTTTAGATTTGAAGATGCTATTTATGTCATAACTGTACAAGCAAGCACAGACATAAGCAAGAAATGATTGCCTTTTATGTTGATTTAATAGAGAATATAAATATTTGAATGGTATATTCAGGTAAGAGTTATATTCCAAAAAAGAAAAGTTTCTCTTTCATTTATCTCTGAGAGAGGGAAATGCTTTCAGACATGTTATCTGCAAAGGGTTTGCCTAAAGTACTCATGAAAGAATACAAGACTTTTAAAATAAAAGTTAGGTCTGGGCAAAATCAGGCAGATAGAGAAAAAAGGAGAGAGTATATGAACTTAACTTCATTAACTTTCTTAAGAGAGTGATGTAATCTATACCTGTTTCCTCTTATCCTTCAAACATCAGAATTAATACATTTTTATTTATAAATGGAATTTACACTCAATTTACTAAGCATCTCTAATGTACTAAGATTGTGCAAAGTTCTCATAGTTTCTGCACTTGCTTAATGTTTAGCATCAAAGCATTCTTGATTGTCTTAACAGGTCTATAATATGACTTACATCTTATGTGGCTTTCTTATATGTTAGTCTGGACATTAAAGCCATATTTATTAGAAACGGAAGTCATAATATATTTGGCTTCAAACAATGTACATCTATTAATTTTAATGAAAATAAACCTAATCAAAAGTAAAAACAAATACCCCTTTCCGAAAGAAAGATATTGGTCAAAATAAAGAGGCTATAGGTCCTATGCAAGTGTAAAACTAAGCAGGGTAGTCACTGAATCTTAAAGGTCCAAAGAATCTCATTTGAACCCATGTCTCACTCACATGCAAAGCACACTGCAACTGGTGGGCTCCAAAAGCTTTGAGAAGTTCCACCCTGTGGTTTTCCAGGGTTCATCCCCAACACACTGAGTGCCTGTCACCTAGGATTTTCCAGAAATAATGTGCCAGATGTTGGCAAATCTACTATTCTGGTATCTGGAGGATGGTGGCCCTCTTCTCACAGCTCCACTAGGCAACGCCCAATGGGGACCTTGTGTGGGAATTCCAATACCACATTTCCTCTCTGCATTGGTCTAGTAGAGGTTCTCTATGAGGGCTCCACCCCAAAACAGGCTTCTTCCTGGACAACCAGGCTTTTCCACACATTCTCTAAAATCTAGGTGGAGACTCCCAAGTCTCAATTCTCACATTCTGTGAACCTACAAGTTTAACACCATATGGAATGTGTCAAAGCTTATGGCTTGCATCCTCTGAAGTAGTCGCCCAAGGTATACCTAGGCTTCCGTGAGCCAAGGATAGAGCTGGAGCAGCTGGGATCCAATGAGCAGTGTCCTGGAGCTGTGCATGGCAGCACGGCCCTGGGCTTAGCCCATGAAACCATTCCTCCCTCCTAAGCTTCTGGGCCTGTGATAGGAGGGGCTGTACAAATGTCTCTGAAATGCCTTTGAGGCCTTTTCACCATTGTCTTGGATAGTAGCACTTGGATCCTTTTTCCTTATGCAAATTTTTACAGCCTGCTTGAATGGGCTTTTGATTTTTATTACACGGCCAGGCTGTACATTTTTCAAACTTTTATACTCCTATTATCTTTTCTTTTCTCACACATATGAACTTATGCAGTTAGAAGGCAGCTAGGCATCTCTTGAATGCTTTTATGCTTAGAAATCTCTTTTGCCAAATACCCTAACTCACCACTCCGAAGTTCAAAGGTCCACAGATCCCTAGAACAGGGGTACAGTGCACCCAGACTCTTTGCCAAAGCACAGTAAAAGTGACCTTTACTCCAGTTCACAATAAGTTCTTTATTTCCATCTGAGACCTCCTCAGCCTGGACTTCATTGTCCATAATATGCCATAAGCATTTTGGTCATACCAATTCAATAAGTCTCTAGGAAGTTCCAAATTATCCTTCATCTTCCTCCCTTCTTCTGAGCCCTCCACCCTACTTCAACCTTTGCCCATTACCTAGTTCCAAAGTCGCTTCCACTTTTTTATGGTATCTTTATAGCAATGCCCCATTTCTCAGTACTAATTTTCTGTATTAGTTTGTTCTTACACTGCTATAAAGAAATACCTGAGACTGAGTAATTTATATATTTGAAAAAGGTTTAATTGACTCATAGTTTTGCAGGCTGTACAGGAAGCATGATGCTGGCATGTTCTTAGCTTCTGGGGAGGCCTCAGGAAAACTCACAGTCATGGTGAGGGCAAAAGGGGGAGAAGCGCTTTACGTGGTTGGAGAAGGAGCAAGAGAGAGGGGGCTAAGTGCTACACATTTTTAAACAAACAGATCTTGTGAGAATTCACTCACTACCATGAGAACAGCACCAAACGGATGGTGCTAAACCATTCATGAGAACTCCACCCCCATGATCCAATTACCTCCCACTAGGTCCCACTGCCAACACTGGAGATCTGGAGATTATAATTCAACATGAGATTTGAAGATTTTGGCAGGGACACATATTCAAACCATATCATTACTCATCTCTCATAAAACTGTATTTTGTAGGTAAGTGAATACACACACACACACACACACACACACACACACACACACATATATATATATATATTTCACTATTTGATGGGTTCCATAGGAGGAGGTCAAAGGCAGTAAAAAGATACTTGAAGATCATGCAGTTCCAAATAAAATTAAAGAAAATACATTACAGGGAAACAAAAACCCCTAGTAATAAAATGGCAGCACTTTTTCTCCTGAAGTCGATAAATCTGTAAAGGCATGAAGCAGTAATTCTTGATAAGTTGATGCATCATTGAAAATAGTGGGATTTTGGCCAGGTACAGTGGCTCACGCCTGTAATCCCAACACTTTGGGAGTCTGAGGTGGGCAGATCACTTGAGCTCAGGAATTTGAGACCAGCCAGGACAACATAGTGAGACCTTGTCTGTACAAAAAAATACAAAAATTAGCCAGGCATGGATGATGCATGCCAGTAGACCCAGCTACTCAGGAAGCTGTGTTGGGAGGATTGCTTGAGCCCAGGAGGTCATGGCTGCAGTGAGCATTTTTCATGCCACTGCACTTCAGCCTGGGTGACAAAGTAAGACCCTGTCTCAAAAAATAAAAAGAAAAAAGAAAAAAATAAAGAAAGGAAAAAGAAAAAGAGACTAGTGAGATTTTATTGTCTACAAATTTAAAACATACAAATATATATATATATATACATATATACACACACATTTAAAACAGACAATATACATATATATACAAATATACAAACATACATATGTTAGTTTTAAATTTGTGTATAACAAAATCCAACTATTTTCTTTTTGTTTCTTTTTTTTCAGACAGGGCCTATATATGTATTTTCATTGCCAGAAATGACAAGTAGTCTCATCCTAGGGTGTATAACATAGGAAAAAGTAATGAGGTAAGAGCAAATTGATATATTTTGTAGTTGACAAATTAAAAGGGGTGATGAAGGAGGGAGGCAGGGAAGAGGGAGAGAGAGAAGGGAGAAAATAAAAGAAGAAAAAACTCCTTCCTTAAATGGTGTGGGACCAGTAGAAAAGACTAATTCAAGGATGAGCAAGAGGACAAAAAGCCTAATGGGAAAAGTTTGGTTTGTTATAAAGTCTACACCTAAGGCCCGACGATACCTGGTGTTGGAAAATATACATATTCCTTATATGTAACTAAGTCCAGGTCCTGTTCTGGTTTTTGAGAATATAGCAGGCAAAAAAAATTTTTCTTATAAAACGCACCAATGCTCCTGTCCTCAGGGAGAAATCCTAGTAGAGGGGAAAGATAATAAACACAAACTGTGATATAATGTCTCATTGGGGATAAACAGTATCTGGGAAACACAGTACGAGGGTAAGGACTAACTGAGAGGGAAGAAGGTATCCATCAGGACAGGACATGAGCAGATACCTGAACAAAAGGAGCAAGCAAGTCCTAGGGCCAGCTGGAGGCAGGGTGATCCAGACATAGGAAATAGTCAATACAAGGAAGGAGGCAATGATTCTCCTTATGTGTGGAAAGGACATGACGAAGTCCAGTATGGCTATAGAACGAGTCAGGAATAGTAAAGGAAGTCAAGAGAAGTTGGAAGTTGAGCAGCCTGCAGACTGCACAGAGGTTATGGAAGACTTCGGATTTCACTGTGAGGTGGGAAGCCATTAGAGTGTTTTGAGCAAAGGAGTGACATATTATGACATGTGCTTTAGAAAGATCTTTTTCCCTGCTGCAAAGAAATGGACTGTGGAGTGACAATGGTACATGCAGGAGAACAGTAAGGAGGGTTTCATATGTATATTTTTCTGTGGATGACTGCTGGTACCACTTTCCAGATAAAAAAGGGGATTAGTTATACTTCATTTACCAAAGCGATTCCAGGCATATCATGTCACGTTAACTTTTTCAAGATGTTATTTTATTGTAAAAACACATTTTTGAAAGTTCAAGGCAAAAAATCATCTACAATAAAATCACCTAAACAAATAAATGTTTTCACCAATTTTCTTTCCAACCACTTCATGTATTTATATTTATTACCATATTATGCACAGTAATTTTTTAGATAGAATTACATAATCTATACTTTTACATTCACATTTAACATTTCACTACATGTATCTTCCTATTCTAAGTGTTTTGTTTCCCTAGTTCTCTATATTTTTTTATTTTCTAATTGCTTTCTTCTTCCTCCAAATAACCACATGATATTTCCATATCTTTCTTGATACATAAACATTTTCTCTTTGAAATATTCTAGTCTTTAAAAATATTGTTTTGCCTTCATAAAACATACTGTGATTCTTTCTGACACCCATAATTTTACTTGTTAGAGGTCTAATGTTTTAATAAACTAATTACTGATTTCTAAAAAAAGTATCCAAACTATTTTAAGGAGAAAAAAAATATTTAGGTATTTAGTCACATTACTGAAGGCAAATCTGTTTAAATACGGTATTTCTTTTATCTCTCTTTTTTTTTTTTTTTTTTTTTTTGGCACACTTGCTGTCTGGGTCATGAACTCCAATTCTCTTTCCTCCCTCAAACTCTCCCTGCAGCTCATTTCAAAGGGGAATGGTATGTTTGTAAATACATTTGCTATTTAAAATACATTGGTTTTAGTGAAGCTTATTACTAGAATTGCATTTGCATTACTAAGTAATAAGTATTTACTCCAAGTACTGTTTGTGCATGGCCATCTGGTTTAATAACACATCTAAGGTTGAGACAGCTCCCCAGGGCTCCACAACTCACTGAGATCTTTGAAAGGACACCACTAAATCAGCAGACCCAGAATTTTAAAACACACAGCTTCTAAACTGCTCATTGGCCCTGAATGCAGTTTTCTCCATTTGGAAATTATAATAACAGAGTGTTAAAAGTGTGGGGTCCAAGACATTTTATTTAATCTTTAGTCCCAATCATCAATATTTGGGGAAGACATTGATGCTGTGATATTCTGAACATTTCATTTTACTAATTATATTCTGACTATATTATTTGAACAAAGGAAAAATGTACTGATAGAAATAAGTACTTTCCTACAATTTTCCAGGACATAACTATTGGGTGCAGTAAAAGGAGCTAATCCATTATAGTGGTATTCAGTTACAAAAGAAATCAATCACTATTTGCAAAAGAAATAATTCAGTTAAGTAAGTCCCTTCCAAAAATGTTATCTTCCTCTGAAATATTTTAGAAATTGATATGGCTTGACTCTGTGTCCCCACCCAAATCTCATCTTAAATTTTACTCCCATAACTCCCATGTACTGTGGGGGGGTATCCAGTGGGGAATAATTTGAAGCATGGGGGGCAGCTTCCCCCATACTGTTCTTGTGGTAGTGAATAAGTCCCATGAGATGTGATGGGTTTATCAGGGGTTTCTGCTTTTGCATCTTCCTAATTTTCTCTTGCCACCACCATGTCAGAAGTGCCTTTTACCTCTTGTCATGATTCTGAGGCCTCCCCACACATGGAACTGTAAGTCCAGTTAAACTTCTATTCCTTCCCAGTCTCAGATATGTCTTTATCAGCAGTGTGAAAACAGACAAATACAGTAAATTTGTACCAGGAGTGGGGTGTTACTAGTAAGATATCTGAAAATGTGGAAGCAACTTTGGAACTGGGTAACAGGAAGAAGTTGGAACAGTTTGGAAGGCTCAGAAGAAGACAGGAAAATATGGGAAGTTTGGAACCTCCTAGAGACTAAATGGCTTTGACAAAAATGCTGATAGTGATATGAACAATAAGGTCCAGGCTAAGGTGGCCTCAGATGGAGATAAGGAACTTGTTGGGAGCTGGAGCATTGGTGACTCTTGCTGTTTTGGCAAACAGACTGGCAGCATTTTGCCCATGCCCTAGAGATTTGTGGAACTTTGAACTTAGAGAGATGATTTAGGGTATCTAGCACAGAAATTTCTAAGCAGTAAAGCATTCAAAAGGTGACTTGGGGTGCTGCTAAAACCATTCCATTTAAAGGGAAACAGGAGCATAAAAGTTCAGAAAATTTGCAGCCTGACAATACAGTAGAAAAGAGAAAAACATTTTTCAAGGAGAAATTCAAGCCAGCAGCAGAAATTTACATAAGTAGCAAGGAGCTTCAAATCCCAACACAGTGGGTAAAGTGTCTCCAGGGCATGTCAGAGACCTTCACAGTAGCCCCTCCCATCACAGGCCTGGAGGTCCAGAAGGAAAAGGTGGTTTAATGGGATGGGCCCAGGATCCCCATGCTATGTGCAGCCTAGGGACTTGGTGCCCTGTGTCCCATCTGCTCCAGCCATGGTGGAAAGGAGCCAACGTGAGCTCTGGCCCTGGCTTCAGGGGTTGGAAGCTCCAAGCCTTGGCAGCTTCCACATGGTGTTGAGCCTGCAGGTGCACAGAAGTCAAGAACTGAGGTTTGGGAACCTCCACCTAGATTTCAGAAGATGTGTGGAAACATCTGATGCCCAGACAAAAGTGGCAGGGTCCTCATGGAGAACCTCTGCTAGGGCAGTGCAAAAGGGAAATGTGGAGTTGGAGCTCCCACAGAGTCCCTACTGGGGCACCCCCTAGCAGAGCTGTCAAAAGAGGCCACTGTCCTCCTGACCCCAGAATGGAAGATCCACCAACAGCTTGCACTGTGCACTAGAAAAGATGCAAACACACAACACCAGCTTGTGAAAACAACCAGGAGGGGGGCTATCCCTTGCAAAGCCATAGGGGCGGGACTGCCCAAGACTATGGGAACCTACCTCTTGCATCAACATGGCCTGTACGTGAGACATGGAGTCAAAGGAGATCATTTTGGAGATTCAAAATTAAATGCTCCACTGGATTTTGGACTTGCATGGGGCCTTAACCCCTTTGTTTTGGCCAATTTATCCCATTTGGAACAGCTGTATTTACCTAATACCTGTACCATCATTGTATCTAGGAAATAATGGATTTGCTTTTGATTTTACAGTCTCATAGGCAGAGGGACTTGCCTTGTCTCAGATGAGACATTGGACTGTAGACTGTTGGGTTACTGCTGAAATGAGTTAAGACTTTGGGGGCTATTGGGAAGGCATGATTGGTTTTGAAATGTGAGGACATGAGATTTGGAGGGTCCAGGGGTGAAATGATATGGTTTGGCTCTGTGTCCCTACCCAGATCTCATCTTGAATTTTACTCCCATAATTCCCACATATTGTCAGAGGGACCCAGTGGGAGATAATGTGAATCATGGGGGTGGTGCCCCCATACTGTTCTTATGGTAGTGAATAATTCTCATGAGATCTGATAACTTTATCATGAAATTCTGCTTTTTTTCCTCATTTTCTCTTGCTGCCACCATGTACAAAGTGCCTTTTGCCTCCTGCCATGATTCTGAGGCCTCCCCAGCCATGTGGAACTATAAGTCCAATTACACCTCTTTTCTTCCCAGTCTCAGGTATGTCTTTCTCAGCTGTGTAAAAATGAACTAATACATAAATATAATCTGCAGGTTTTATATTATTTTCTATTGCTTTCGGGGAAACTAAAAAAAAAATCTCTATATAAGGTTCCTAATTAAGATTATAAATTTATATATAAATAAGTATATGAATATGTATATATGATGTGGATACATATATACATGCATGCCACCTATTTTTTCTAAGAACTTTCCAGAACAAATAGTTTGTGTTTAATATTTTATTCTTGATACCCACTACTAACATTTCCCAGATAAACCCATAAGCAAGTATTTGGAACAATAGTCAACAAAATATTTTTCATTCCATTATACTATTACCAAAAGTTTGTTATTACTTTCTTTTTTGCTTTTGGAGACGGAATCTCACTCTGTTGCCCAGACTGGAGTGCAGTGTCACCATCTCAGCTCAACGCAACCTCCACCTCCTGGGTTTAAGTGATTCTCCTGCTTCAGCCTCCTGAGTGGCTGGGACTAAAGGCCTATACCAAATCATGCCAGGCTTATTTCTTTATGTTTAGTTGAGATGGGTTTCACTATGTTGGCCAGGCTGGTCTTGAACTCCTGACCTCAGGTGATCTGCCCACCTCAGCCTCCCAAAGTGCTAGGATTAGAGGCATGAGTCACTGTACCTGGCAAGTTTATTACTTTCATTTCATTTCTTCTGATGAAAAAAATCAGTACACAAATATATAATGTTGGTCAGCCTCCCTCTGAGCCCTTTTATAAAGGCTTTACTTTTTGCTTCAAGTACATGATTAAGTAGTGCCCTCTGTCCTTAGTATATATAATACACTAAAAGACTTGAATTCAATCCTTTAATCATAAATACTTAAGGAAACAGCCTGTTCTGTGTTCTCTAGATACGTTATCAACTGTACCTTGAAAAATGACTTTCTATTTTAGAAACTGAATTTCCAAAAAGAATTATCATATACAGAAGATCTAGCTGAGAAGCTCTTACCCAATAGAACCTGAATAAATTAATTCCCTGGTTATAAAGATCCCCGATTCCTCTTAACATTTGACTTACATGTTTAACCAGAAACAAAGAAACCGTTTATAGCCAAACCAAGTATCTCTTTAAATCCTCCAAAAAATTAAGGCTGAAATCTAAACTACACTTAGGCCATTTACATCACAAAAAAGCAGGCTCATATAACTCATGGTTTTTTAGCAGCAAACAATGCTTAATAAAATTCTAATTAGACTTCTAAAGTTTCATCATGCTACACTGACAAGAGAAAAAATTGGGGGGTATTAGGTGATTTTTTATAATACTTTGTTTCTGTCACAAATTTTAGGAATATTATATGACTTATTGTTACTAAACTCAGGAAAAACCACATTAATTAGATGTTCTGTTTAGGAACTTGAGTTATTTTAAAATACCTTTAAAGTATAAATTTCGGTTTCTATTTTCTGTCAACTACAGTAGGCAAAAGAACGTTTTCAGAAGACTAGTTCTAAGACCCTAGTAAACAAACATTTCTAACATTTGTGCTATTTTGGCCCTGGTTAGATAAAATTAAGTAGACTATTACTGGTTTATTTCGGGATTACGGAACATAAGCAGAGGTTGAAGACAAAAGAAAAACTGCGGAAATGAAATGAAATCAGTTAAGCAGCATGAAATCGCCACTTTCCAATAGGTTCTCATTGATGGAGAAATGTGTTCAGGCTTACACTTATTAGTAGAAGGTCTTCTTTTTGTCACAAGTTAAATTGTTTCCTATACAAAGCCATAACAAAACAAAAACACCCAACTAGGAAGATGTACGTGGTGTTTCTTATCAAATAAAATTTTATCCCATAAGCTAATATGCCTCTTCCACTGATATAATTAGTTTAGGTAGACATCCTTAATTCTTCTTAATTATAGCAGATTAAATAAAGTCTGATAAATCCATCAGATCTTAATTTTTAATATTTTGAATGTTTATGCCCTTTCCCCCAAATTTATATGTTAAATCCTAACTCCATATGTGCTGGGATTTAGAGGTGGGGCCTCTAGGAGGTGATGAAATCGTGAGGGAGGAGCTCTCATAAATGCAAATGTTGCCCTTATATAAGAGATCTCAGGGAGCTCCCTTTTTTCTTCTGCCACATGAGGACACCTGTGAACCAGGAAGCAGGCCCTCACCAAACACTGATTTTGCCAGGGCTTTGATCTTGGACTTCCCAACCTCTGAAACTTGAGAAATAAATTTCAGTACTTTATAAGTCACCCAGTCTACAGTATTTTCGTTATAGCAGCTCAAATGAACTAAGACGAAGGCTATTTTGAAGGGTAATGCCTAGGAAAATATTTTTACCATTTTTTTTTTTTTTTTTTTTTTTT
>NW_016107401.1:1929489-1955335 GCF_001604975.1 Cebus imitator | reverse complement strand
AGTAGAGACGGGGTTTCACCATGTTGACCAGGATGGTCTCGATCTCTTGACCTCGTGATCCACCCGCCTCGGCCTCCCAAAGTGCTGGGATTACAGGCTTGAGCCACCGCGCCCGGCCTATTTTCACCATTAAACATAATTAGTTCCCCTAAATCTTCTACAAAATAGCACAGTACAGAACACGTTAATCACAATGAAAAAAATTCTTATCATGCCCCACAACTTTCAATCTGGCTCTTCTTGTTCAACTGTTGATATTTTAGTCATTCCTGAGCAAAACTATTTAGTTAAAAAATCTAATGTTTTTTGTATATTCCAGATTATTCTAAATATGCAACAGAATTTTAGTCAAAGGTGCTAATATGTTATTTGTACTCCTTGATGCTTACATCTTTAAAATTTCAATACGTGTTCTAAAACTGTAAATGTATGCTCTAAAATAATTTCATAAGTCTGAAAACATGGGTTGCTCCTGTTCAATTTAAAATTATTCTTATATTTATATTGGTTCACATTTGTAAGATTGTAATTTTCTTCATTATTTATTTTTTCCTGCTGGTGTTCTGAAGGATATTTGAGTGGGAAGCAGCTAATATATCTCTGTCAAGAACATCTTTTGGAAGTTAGGCAGATTCAGAAAAGTATCATAGAATTTTTTTAAAGACCATTAACTATGTTTGGTTCTGCCATTTTAGTTCTGTGGCCCCAATTCAGTTATTTAAACTCTTTGTGACTTTGTTCTCAATTTTAAAATGTGTGCAATAATAGTATCTGGTTCGTAGGTGCCATGGACTAAATTGTGTTCCTCCAAAATTGGTATGTGGATGCCCCAATCCCCAGTAAGATAGTGTTTGGAGATGGAGCTTTTGGGAGCTACTTAATGTTAGATGAGGTCATGAGGACAGTATACTCATGATGAAATTAGTTCCCTTATAAGAAGTTACATCATAAAACTCTCTCTTTCCCTTTACATTTCTCTCTCTCTACCTCTCTTCCCTACCTCATTCACTCATCAAGGAAAAGCAATGTGAACACACATCTACAATGCAGGGAGAGAGCCCTTCCTAGAACCTGATCATGTGAAATCAGACTTCCAGCCTTCAGAAGTGACGGAAAATAAATTTGTGTTGGTTAAGCACTTTGTCTACGATACTTTGCTTTTGAGACAAATGCCTAGGCAGATAAAAAGGGGTCCTCAGAGAATCTCCTACCCACTCCTCAGATGTTTGTATCAGAGGCTTTTGTGCAGATCAGGGAACCTGCCCACGACTTGTCTGGGCATGCCCACAGCAAACTGGAGCCAGACCTGTGGGCTGGGACAAGTGGTTGGAGCCACAGGGAATTCACGCATTTGCAGGGGAGCAGCCTGCTCTCCAGCTCCTCCAGTGACCTGTGAATCAGTCTGTGAGGTGGGAGGCTTATCAGCAGGACTCTATTTTGCTTTCCTGAGGTATTTCCCACCCTGCTTTTTGCCTGATTAAATACCGCTCTACTCACCCTTCAATGAATCTGCATGCCTAAAGTTTCCTGGTTATGTGACAAGATCCGAGTTTTAGCTGAACAAAGGAGCAAAATTCTGCAAAATTACGGCAGCCCGCACTGTTCATATATATATTTATATCATATATAAAACTACATATTTATATATGATTTAACTATCAACTGAATCATTTGATGTAAAATGCTTAAAACAGTCTGGCACAAATATGTTTTAACAATTATTATTATTTTTATTTTTTTGAGACTAAGTCTCTTGCTTTCGTCGCCCAGGCTGGAGTGCAGTGGTGCCATCTTGGCTCACTGCAACCTCTACCTCCTGGGTTCAAGCAAGTCTCCTGCCTCAGTCTCCTGAGCAGCTAGGACTACAGGTGTGTGCCACCACACCCAGCTAATTTTTACATTTTTAGTAGAGACAGGGTTTCACCATGTTGGCCAGGCTGGTGTTTTAACAATTATTATTTGGCATCTAGATGCAAATATTATAAAATCTGAGAACATCAAGATGCATCTGTATTTTTCTCTCACAGTTGCCAGCAATTGTTTTCCCCAAGAGTTATCTAAGGCCATCAAAGTGGCTAATCCTGTGTCTGATAATGGACATGTAATTAGCCACAGACCCAAATCTACCAGTTCTCAACACGTAATTTTATAAAGCGGTATTCAAGGTGCAATTTTAGAGTGAAAATACTAACAAACTGTATTTCTACCAAGCTCATTTCATTCTTCTAATAAAATCTGTCTAGTTATTTTCATCATAACTATTATGCAAGGGTAAAAGCCTTTATAAATATATATATATATACACAGACATATGTATATATATATAAAAATGTATACCTATAATACACACACACACACACACACACACACACACATACATACACCAGAGCTCAAAAAAGTAAAGTCAAAGAAAGACTTTAGTTACTTGGATAGTAAGACATTTTTGGTCTCTAGAAACAACACTTTCCTGAGGGTTATTTCCGTGGAAACCTGCAAAGCATTGCCCCTGGTGTTAGCAGAAATTGCATTGGTAGTTTTTAATTGTGTCTGTGGAGAGTGTTTCAAAGGGAACCATATTTTAAATAGTTCTAAATGCCTGTGGGTGTAGCAAGAAATGAATGTGTTTTTTCAATCTATTTATTACCTACACTTAATGATAGATACATTTCAGGGAATTCCTTTAAATTGTTATTTACTAAAGGGAGCTTTGTTAACTTTTTATTTTAAGAAATGAATAAACATATAACGAAGCTGTGCATTCGTTTGACATATTCTTTTCTGTGTGTGTTCCTATGGCCAGCCTCCAGTCCTTTTATCATGACAATTCTAGAATACTCCTCACACTTTAGTTTCCCTCTCCTTCAATCTGAGACACAATATAAAGTAGTAGTAAGGGCACAGATGTTTGCATTCAGGTTCACTAATTTAAATTTCAGCTCTTCGACTTTCTAGAGAAGTAAACCGAAGAACACTACTGAAATTCTGTATTTTTGCACGATGTTTGCTCCATCTTTCTTTCAGTGATATCTCCTAACTAATCACAAAATAGAATTCTAATTGTTCTTTCAGTTATTCAGTTCCACCATCACACAACCTGCGTTCTACTATGTAATCTCACCCCTGCACCAAACCAGTAACAATCCTCCCTTCTATTGTTTATACTGTAGAGCAGCTGCAAACGGTTTCTCCAGAACTTAGGTTCTTGGCCTCTCCAACCCTGAAGAACGGGGAAGGGGGCCTCGGTGTCCTGGTGAGTGTTACAGCTCAAATAGGGCTCATGGACCCAAAGAGTGTGTGGTAGTGCAGTCTATTAGGCAGAGTGAAAGGACAGTTTCCATCCCATGGAAGGGGACCCGGAGGGGGTGCTGCTGAAGTCTTGGGCAGCTAGAGCTTTTACCCATGTTATTCCCTCTCCATTCCTGTTCTCATAGAATGAGAGGGGTTCTTTCAACCTTTTTCTGGATTAACTGATCTTTGAATCCTTTACTGGATTGGTACTGTTTTAAAACTGTGAGTCACTGAGCCTCTGCCCCTAAGAGCCAGAGGCAGGAAAATCAGAAACAAAGCCCCTAGCCAACCTGGGAAGTTCCTCTAACACAGTCCCTCAATGCCTACTCTACACGAGCTTTTGTTTATGCAAATTTTTTACATGCTACATGGCCTTTTTTCTTATTTATAGATCATCTCTTATTTTTTTCATGAAAACTCCAGTCTGCATAAATCCTACATATCCATTTGATTTCACAGAGCCCCTTCTTGTACTATTACTCATAATGCTACTTAGTCTGTCACCACTTTATATAGTACTTAACTGTTATACATGTTGAATTTAAGTTGATATTATTTCAGTAGAACTTTAATGGTTCTCAAATGACCACAGAAAATATGAGAAGTTGGATAAGAAATCTCCTTTACATTTCCTTTACATCTCTCAGGACACAGTAGCATTTTCTCTTAGGATGAAATGGAAGAATGAGCTCTGCCGAGTATGTTATTCAATTTGTTTAATGTGGCTAACATTACTGCTGTTCCAGGGCTACCTAGTTTCTATCTCTTCCTGGACATACGGTAAGATTGTACTCTCCCACCCTATTGAAGTGAACTGTGGTGATATGATGTGCTTTGACCAATAAAATGTGAACAAAATTTGCATGTATAATTTTCAGATAGAAGCATTAGTCTGCTGGGGCTCTACCTCTTCTCTCTTCCTCTGCCATTGCAACCATGGAAGCATGTGTTGATACAGATATTCAATGCCACACTTGTTTATGGACGACAAGTGCATGGACAGTTGCCCAGAATCGAAATGGACTTGGCATGAGAAGAATATAAACTTTGGGCTTTAAGCCATGGATATTTATCATGGGAACTGTTTGTTATTGTAGCATAGCCTAACCTATCCTGACTGACATATAAATGTATTTGAAGAGGTAAAACTGGCATCGAAATCTATTTTATCCATCAATCCTTGAATGCCTTTCTGGATAATAAATTGATTGCATTTCTTAGCTTATCTTTGCTCACTAATTCATTCAGTAAAGAGGTTTACTTTTAAGTTTACTATGTATATGGAACTGGACAAGTTGTTGAGGATAAAAAGGATAATCTGAATAGCTGTGGTCCATAATCTGATGTAACTGACATTCTTCTGTAAAAGACCCCCACCCCCAAAAAGAAGAGAAAAAAAAAAAAAAAAAAAAAACAAAAAAACAAAAAAAAAAACAAAAAAAAAACAAAAACACACACAACAACAACAACAAGCAAGAGCCTAACAGAGAATACCAGGAAACTTATTTATACATGGTGCTCAGAAAGTCTTCTGATGGGTGAAATTTAATCTGGGCTCTAGAGGCTGAGCAGCAAGGAGTGCTATAAGAACAGAGGGCAAGAGCACAGGTAAGCAGTGCGTGCAGGTGCTCTGAGACAGGAGACAGCATTGCTGTTCAGAAAAACTGAAAGAGTGTGGCTATAATTAAGTACTATGTTTCTAGATTACTACCATTTTAATTTTATATTTTCTAAACTCTAGAAAAGTCCTTGAATTTCCCAATGACATTTCTCTGTGGAAAGAACATTTAATGTTATTCACCATGAAGAATTATTTCAATTCAGTAACCACATGAATTATGGGGAAAAACATGAGAAAACACAGAAAATACGAAGAGACGTAATATACAAAGGCTATTTACACATATATTTATAGAAAGCCTGAACTGCAAGAAAGAAGAGAGCAACATTATTCCACAGAGAAAATAAATAGTTAAGTTGTATAGCTTGACATTTATGGCTGTGGAATTAGTTTTGACCACACGATGGTGAACTCACTCCAATATAAAGAAATTGAAAAGAGTGCAATCTTAAATCAAAGCTGCCATAAAAAAAGAGAATTTTTTATAACAAATCCCAGAACAGGTTGTTCAAATTCTTCCTTAATATTCTCAGCAAATAGTTGATCTCATCAATGATTCAAGAGTAAAAATTGATGAATTTTCTGTTCTATTGAAATGATGATTCTGGTTGAACAATGTAATTAATTAACTTTACACAATGACCTTGAACATATGAAATTAACACTGTGGCTTTTCTAATAGTAGCCAAGATTGCTTGTAAATTTTTGTAGGCCCTTTTCTTAAAAAAATAGCTTTTTCTTTATCTGCTTCTAGAATTAAGGTTGGTCAGAAGCTAATAGATAAATTATACTTTTGATTTATTTTATAAGGAAAAGAAGACTATTGGGGAAAAAATGTTTAAAAAAATGTTTTGGGTTGCTCTTTGTCAGCTTGATATCGTCCTTCTATTGTTTTTGTTCTTGACCATTGCAAGCTTCTTCCACCAGCCTTGCAGATTACCACAGTAGCCAAATCGCATGAATGATGTTGCTTAAACTCAACACAAACATATAATTGCAAAGTCACACAAATGAATTATACTTTTATTCATTCTCTCAATATATATTGCATATTTGCTCCAGGTATTGGTAGTTATTGTGCCTATGTTCAATTAAATTACAGACTGCATCTTAATTTCATATTATTGTGAATATGATGGAAGACAAAAATCCAAAAGGTTTTGAAAGGCTAGGCAAATAATAAAAGAAAACATTCTGTTTTCTAAGTGTAGGAATGTATAATTTTAAAAGATCCTATTTACTGATAAAAGTAGGCAAAACATTCCAAAATATTTTGAATGGCTAGACAAATATATAAAATGTAAAAACATTCTAAGTGTATGAATGTACAATTTTGAAAGATCCTATTTATTGATAAAAGTTGGGGGATAAAAGGTATATTTAGTTCTACCTGATTATTTTCTTTTCAAAACTTCTGATGTTTCCCAAATCATGGCTGCCTTTATTCTACTGAATGTCCCAATTATGTGTTGAGTAAATGGCCTACCAATGGCTAAAGGAACAGCACAAAGCCTTTCAAAAACCAGTTGTTATAAGTGAGTGAGAGAGGAAAGAAAAATGTTCAAATCCAATCTCACAAAGGTGGTTAAATGCCCTGGACTTCTGAGGAGGAGGCCAACTTGTACATTTCCTCAACTCAGCTTCCCTGTCCCCTACTTTATAGACAAGGGTTTTCAGGATATCTTGCCTATGGTTTTACTCACTTGACTTGGAGTTAAAACTCTGTGAGGCCAAGTGAGTATCTGGATTAGCATGACAGTGGTCTCTCTGTCAGTAGTCAGCACTTCCAGATACATAGTGTAATTGATCTAATTAATATTATAGTATTATTATTTGGGAATTGAAGATAATTCACAATCATCCTATTAAACAGGGTTGGAAGATATTTAAAAAGAGCAGGTTGTGAAAGGGTGTAGTTGGGTCCTATCTTTTAAAAATCATTTAAAAATCTCTGCCTTTTATTTAGATTGTTAGTCCATTCACCTTTAAAGTAGTTACGGATATGTTTGGTTTGCTTCTACCATTTTATGTGTTTTCCACTATCACCTTTCTTTGGTTGTTGCTATGTTGTTTGCTTTGTTCTTGGATTTCTCTTGCCTGATTTCTAAGATTATTTAAATATATTTTAAAATTCCACTTAAACTTAATATTGGCTTTTTAGTCATGACAATTTACATTTTTAGGTTATTGCTACAGAGATTATAATGTACTAGTTAACTTTCAATATCTTATCTAAAGTTAATATTGTATAAGTTCATGTAAAATATAGAAATACTGCAATTCTCTTTTTATTCTGTATAAAAGAAACCCCAAAAGACAATGTTATAACCGTGCCTTTAATTCACTGTGTGTTTTTTTAAAAAAGAAAATAAAACATAGACTTTTTCATTTACCCACATATTTACTATTTCCAATTTTATTCTGAGGATTTAAGTTTTGATCTCAAGGCATTTTTCTATAGACTTTAGATATTCCTTTAGGGCCCTTTAACAGATCTGCTGCAACACATTATGTTCATTTTTTTTTTTGACCTTGATTCATGAAGATTATTTTCACTGGATATAGAATTCTGGGTTAACATTGTTTTATTTCAGCATTTCAATAATGTTCACCATCTTCAGGACCTCATAGCTTCTGATGAAAGTCAACGGTTAGTTAGATCATTTTTTCTTCCTTATGCAATGTTTTGGGTTTTTTGTTTGTTTGTTTGTTTTAGCTGCTCTTAAGATTTGCTCTTTAATTGTGGCTTTTGATAATTTTACTACATTTTGCTTAAGCATAAACTTCTTAATGTGTATTTTCCTTGATATTTATCTTGCATCATTTATTTGATCATTTCTTTTTAAATCAAATGGAAAAATATTTAACCAACATTTCTTTAAATATTTGTTCTGCTCCACTCATCTTTCTTTCCTTCTTGTATTCCAATTACAATCTTGTTGAAACACTTGCATTACGTAACAGGTCTCAGATTCAGGTTTATGTTTTCAGTCTTTTATCCTTTGTTCTGCATCTGAGATAATATCTTTCATTATATCTTCTTCAAATGTGCTTACTGTTTCCTTTGTCATCTCCATTTGGCTATTAAGTTCTTGCAGTGATTTTCTTTAAGTCTCAGATAACATTTTTATTTATCTCCTGAGATTTTCTGTCTTTTCTTTCACTGTGTGCACATTTTATTAGACTTATTTTAATATTGTTATAAAAGCTGTTTAAAATTCTCATCTGCCATTTTCCATATCTGGTTCAGGGTTGTACCTTGCTGATTTTCTTTTCTCTTGAGAATATTTATCTAATTTTTTTGTTTAATTTTGGTTCATATTCTAGACAAAACAAATATTAAGTGGAGAGCATTCTGGATAATGTTATTGTTCTATAAATATAGTTTATTTTGTTTTGCTGGAAATTATGATGGCTGAACTTGAACTGTTAACACTTTTATGGGCCACTGCTCTGCTCTATATTTGGGTATTTTGTCTTTAGCTGAACTTCTTTGCATCTATTTCTAAGCCCACTATTCCCACATTTAGAAATTCTGTGTACAGTTGGCCCTTAGACAAGATGAGTTTGAACTGCAAGTGTCCACTTATTTGCCATTTCTTTTTTAATAAATGCTTTTTATCCTCTATATCTGTGGTTCCAGTTCCCTGAATTTACCAAAAGTGGACTGAAAATATGGTATTTATGAGATGAAAAGGGATGAAGGCAGAGAGCTACTTTTTGTGTCTATGCTTTGGCCAGCTGCAGGACTGGAGCATGCATGGATTTTGGTACCTGTGCTGGAGCAGGCACTGGAACTAATCCACTGCAGATACCAAGGGTCAACTGTATTAGATTATTTTTAAAGAAATAAAACAACTCAGGTAGTAAGTAAAAGACTTTGCATAACACTACTCAATTATATTCTTTTCTAACACCTTCTAAATTTGGTCTGTTTTTATTATTATACACATCATAATACATATAATCAATATATCATATTATATATCATAGAATAAAATAATCAATATCTGGGCACCCTATGGTCCAGTCAAGCTAATACATTATCATTACACTAAAAGTGCTAAAATAAATATTCTTTTATAAGTATTAGTTATTAACTAGTATATACTTAGAATTGCTATGTAAAATCATATGTCCATCTTTAGCTTCACTAATTATTGCCAAATTGCTATCTAAATAAATCAACTTGCATTCTCATTAGTAACAGATGAGAATGTGAGAGTTGCTTCCTTCCTTTCTTTTTTTTTTTTTTTTTTTGAATGGTCTAACTCTCTTGCCCAAGCTGAAGTGCAGTGACACAATCATAGCTCACTAAAACCTCAAACCCCTGGACTCAAGCAATCCCCCTAGCCTCAGCCTTCCAAATATTGGGGACTATAGGTGTGAACCAACAAACCAAGCTAAATAAAAAAACAAAACTGGGGTAGAGACAGAGTCTCACTATGTTGGCCAGGTTGGTCTTGAAATTCTGGCCTCAAGCAATCTTTCTGTTTCAGCACCCCAGATTGCTATGGTTACAAGCATAGGCTATTGTACTCAGCAGAGAGGTCTTTCTACTCATTCAACATTCTTGTAATCTTGGCGGGTTTTTTTTTTTTTAATTTTCATGTTTATGATAGATGATGAGAATAGGAAGAAGACTGCAGCTTTATTCTGGGGTATTATGCTGCTGTTTTCCTAATCATTTGACTAAAAGAAGCAGATTTTTGTGGGATTTTTTGTTGCTGTTGTTCTGTATCTATTGGGCATTTATAGATTAAAGAATTCTCCATTACCCAGTCCAGGATATATGAGACAAAAAAAGAAAATCTTAGGAACACACCATCACAAGTTTCATCATGTTATGACATTACTAGCCAGCCCCTCTTCTCTCCACATTTCTGAGTCATCTTATGTTTGCTTTATGTATAATTTATAGGGGTTTTGGTTGTATTCAGTAGTAGTAATAGAGACACATTCATCTACTCCATCTTGTTTCCTTTTATAGGAAATTCACAATTAGTTTCTGTAATGTGGAAAAGTGAAATTGTGATTTTTGACTTGAATCACATTGAATTTAATTATCAATTTGGAGAGTTCTACTTTATATTCCCAAAATGCTTTAAAATTTGCTTTATACAGCTTTTGCATATATTTTACTAGATACAATCCTTTATATTTTTACTTCTTTCCCCTCTTAGAATCTCATTTCTATGATTATGTTTAATTGGTTACTGTGGGTTTGTAGCAATATTGATAATTTTTACATGAATCACAGATTTTGCAATCTTGTGGACATTTCTTAACAATGCTGATAGTTTATGTGTAAATTATCTTGGGTTCGATATGTGAATTATCATATAATCTGTAAATAAACACCGTTTTGTCTCTGGCTTTTTAATTTCTGTCTTCTTCTTTCTTTCTCTTATTGTATTTTCTAGCACATCCAGTACTATATTGATTTGGGGACATCTTTTTTTTAATCCCTGATTTAAAAGAATGACCTTTTCAAGGAGAACTACAAACCACTGCTCAAGGAAATAAGAGAGGACACAAACAGATGGAGAAACACTCCATGCTCATGGTTAGGAAGAATAAGTATCATGAAAATGGCCATACTGCCCAAAGTAATTTACAGATTCAACGCTATCCCCATCAAGCTACCAATGACCTTCTTCACAGAACTGGAAAAAACCACTTTAAACTTCATATGGAACCAAAAGAAAGCCCGCAGAGCCAAGTCAATTCTAAGCAAAAAGAACAAAACTGGAGGCATCACACTACCTGACTTCAAACTACACTGCAAGGCTACAGTAAGCAAAACAGCATGGTACTGGTACCAAAACAGAGATCTAGACCAATGAAAAAGAACAGAGGCCTCAGAGTTAATGCCACACATCTACAACCATCTGGTCTTTGACAAGCCTAACAAAAACAAGCAATGGGGAAAGGATTCCCTGTTTAATAAATGGTGTTGGGAAAACTGGCTAGCCATGTGCAGAAAGCAGAAACTGGACCCCTTCTTAACACTTTACACGAAAATTAACTCCAGATGGATTAAAGACTTAAATATAAGACCTAACACCATAAAAACCCTAGAAGAAAATCTAGGCAAAACCATTCAGGACATTGGCATAAGCAAGTACTTCATGACTAAAACACCAAAAGCATTGGCAACAATAGCCAAAATAGACAAATGGGACCTAATCAAACTCCACAGCTTCTGCACAGCAAAAGAAACAGTCATTAGAGTGAATCGGCAACCAACAGAATGGTAAAAAATTTTTGCAACCTATCCATCTGACGAAGGGCTAATATCCAGAATCTGCAAAGAACTAAAACAGATTTACAAGAAAAAAACAAACAAGCCTATTCGAAAGTGGGCAAAGGATATGAACAGACACTTTACAAAAGAAGACATGATGCCAACAAACATATGAAAAAATGCTCATCATCACTGGTCATTAGAGAAATGCAAATCAAAACTACATTGAGATATCATCTCACGCCAGTTGGAATAGTGATCATTAAAAAATCTGGAGACAACAGATGCTGGAGAGGATGTGGAGAAATAGGACCACTTTTACACTATTGGTGGGAGTGTAAATTAGTTCAACCATTGTGGAAGACAGTGTGGCCATTCCTCAAGGTCCTAGAAATGGAAATTCCATTTGACCCAGCAAGCCCATTACTGGGTATATATGCAAAGGATTATAAATCGATCTACTATAAGGACACATGCATATGAACGTTCATTGCAGCACTGCTTACAATAGCAAAGACTTGGAACCAACTGAAATGCCCACTGATGATACACTGGACAGGGAAAATGTGGCACATATACACCAAGGAATACTATGCAGCCATAAAAAACGATGAGTTCATGTCCTTTGTAGGGACATGGATGAACCTGAAAACCATCATTCTCAGCAAACTGACACAAGAACAGAAAATCAAACACCGCATGTTCTCACTCAAGGCGGGTGTTGAACAATGAGAACACATGGACACAGGGAGGGGAGCATCAGACACTGGGGTCTGTGCGGGGGAACTAGGCGAGGGACAGTGGAGGGTGGGGAGTTTGGGAGGGATAGCATGGGGAGAAATGCCAGATATAGGTGATGGGGAGGAAGACAGCAAACCATACTGCCATGTATGTACCTATGCAACAATCTTGCATGCTCTTCACATGTACCCCAAAACCTAAAATGCAATAAAATATATATTTTAAAAAAAGAACACTAACATTTTATTATTGTGTTATGAGATTCTTTCATTAATTACAGTTTGCCATTCTTCCTCTTAGTCTGAATAGACAGCATGTATTTCATAAATCTAGAAACAATTTTAAGGGAAAAGAAACAATATAATCGATTTGTAATTAATAAAATGATTTGTTTTAAATGAAAAGAAATAATTAATATAATCTAGTCAATGTAAGGGAGATCACCTTAAGGCACAAGCCTTATAAAATCAGTCCATTACCTTACAGAATGTTAAAAAATAAAATAATTGATTATAACTGTGACCTCTTTTTCTCTTGAGGTATGTCATCATTTTTATCCTTTCTACATTCAATGGCTAGAATTATTACAGATAGATCAAGTATCAGTAGCTGAGATGATAATAAATCCACATTAATCATTTTTGCACTCTTAGTTACATAGATTATATATTTTTTATTTTCAATATTCATTTGCACACCTTTAATAGACAAAAATAATTTTTACATTGCAATAGAGGAAAATTTTTCTGTCTGTAGTTTTTAATAGGCTGAAGTATAAATATGTGTTAATTCAACTCAACACAGATGTCAGCGGGGATCTTCCTGACCTTAAGATCACGCAAGAACATTCCAAACATACAAATTTAGTGCTTGAGAATTTCACAAGTATTTTGCTAATACCTGGTGCTAAAGCATGGTTCATTTCCTTCATCCCTACTTGATATTATTTTATACCACCATGTCACAATTAGTACAAACCTTAGCCTTTATGCCTGATTAGACAAGAAAATTCATGACATCAAGAATTTTATAAACTAGTTTGTAGGCTCAGATCACTTCAAATTCCACACTGATTTCACCTGACTTGCAGACCAAACGTTATTCCTTATTATTTTTTTCTTTCCCTCTGGAGCAGAGTTGAAGTATCTATACCAGGTCCCTACGTGTCCTGCCTTATATTTTGAAGTCATCTGTAAAAATAACAAAATTGTTTCTATTTTCTCAAATAAAATATATCACTTTTTAACAAACAAATTAATATTTTCCCAAAATAAAAGATGATGTTTAGAAACCTCTTACATATACATCTTTCCTTATTTCTCTAAAACAAATTCAGTTTTGTGATAATCTCATAGTCACATTTTTACAGTTGTTCAGTACTACCAGAATAAAAACTTTTAAAAATTCCGTAAAACTTTATCATATCTCAGAGAATGACTCATACTATAATCATGCCGTAAATCATATTTTCAGAGCATTAACTGAGAGAAGAACATGACAGGAAATTGATAATGTATACAGCTTGATGCCTTTTCATATATTGATTTACATGTCATTTGTCGGCAATTATTGTTTGAACAGAATTCACTCTTTACTAATAGGAGACAATTATCACCATTACACATAGTTCAAATTTTCACGAAATGGTTTAAACCAAAGTCCAAATTTACTACCATTTCTCTTGGAATGCTAAAGAGCATTTTAATACAAATGGAACACAACATTTACTTGAGCATTGCAGTCATTTGTGTTGAGGTCTGCAACTGATCTGAGATCTTCCCAATATTTATCAGCACAAGACTGGGTATGCTTTGCCTTTGACAAGAAGGGAATGCTGATGGCCTGAAGACCATCACCAAGGTAGTTTCTGCTCTTTGCAAAGTTTGTACATGGGATCACTATAACAATCATGCTATAAGTATGATTTCCTACATTGTAAATCAAACATTTCACCTGCTTTGTTTAAAACAGATTAAAGAAGAATCCTGAAGCAAACCAAACATCCTTCCCTCCATGAGTACTGCTCTAAATGAGCCCAAGTAGGATGGAGATGCTCCTTCATTCTGCTTCATTCTCTATTTTCAAACTGGAAGCAATAATCAGATGCAATTATTAGAAGCCCTGACTTCATCATTCCTACCCAAGGGTGAAATGGCCTAGAGTCAGTGCTTTCAATTATGCTGGGTGGCCCAGGGATGGACAAGCTGATTTATAGATGGCTGTGCTTGGTTCTGCGCCAAAGGCCCCAGAGGAAATGCCTGGAGGAAACGCTGAATCTCCCTATCAATTGGCTCTCTTCTCGGTCATCAGCCACATGATTAAATAAAAAGCTGAGTCTGGAAGACAGATTTTTTTTTTCTCTCTTTTACAGTTACCATTCATTTTAAATCACTCTGACGTTAATGTGAAAATTCCATAAGCACACTTGCATTTCCTCATTAAAGGATAAAAATTAAAGATGAAGTGACAGAGTAATCACTAAACCAACTACAGAGGAAATGTCCATGGAAATAACATACTCAGTCCAGATTCCAAGCAGTTTGGGCTGAGAAGTTAAAAATGCAAGTTCCTTTTAGGAAACCCATATCAAAAGAATGCTTAGTCACATACAATATATCCCATTCTGTTTTGATCAACTGAAATCATTCTTCCTATTTTGGGCTTCTCAAACCATTAGCTGTTGAATTCTTCTGACAATCTTGTGAGGGAGTCCACACATAAAAGCACACTGAAACAAATTTCAATTACTCTGCCTGTTACTGGGTGAAAAGTAGACCCCTATCCGTCCCGTACCCCTGTGTCAATTTCTCCCATCGCACACACAAACATGTGCACACGCACACACACACACACACACACACACACACACACACATTTCTCCAAGGTATTTCATGGAAACCAACTTTTAAAATAACTCCCTATAATTTTGGAAGGAAGGAAGGAAGGAAGGAAGGAAGGAAGGAAGGAAGGAAGGAAGGGAGGGAGGGAAGGAATGAATCACAAATCTAAATAATGTCCAAAGAGGGTAAGGTTCAGTAAGCACTGTGCAATTTTTTGGCTTTGGGATAAACTACAGAAACTTGATTTTCAATTTTAAGGAAAAGCAACACACTAAATAGTGTTATTTCTCTTTTTTGTGCTTTTTCAAAGATGAAGAAAGTTCAAAATTATTAACAAGTAGCATTTAAAGTAAAGATTTATCAATAATAGCTGGAAACACCTGCTAAAGGGAGGAGAATAGAAAAAATGTAAAGCATTGTAGAGGCCATTCTGAAATTCAGTTTAAACATGCACTCAGCTAAGGCCGAGGGCAGGATGCTGCTGAGAAAACTGAGGAGCTGAATGTTTTATCCATATAAAGTTGTTTAAGAACTTTCCAAGACAATGTGTCTATTATAGCAGCAATAACAGAAGCTCTGAGAAAAAAAAATCCAAAGGAATAACAGACATGTGAGAAGGCTTCATGGAGGAAGACTACCCTAAACTAATTTAATGAGAAAAAATGTGAAAGTTCAATCATCAAGTAAGAGAAAGGGAATAATACATCCTAGATGGGGGAATAGTCCAATACGAAGTAATTAATATTACCTATTTGGGGCCTAAATTTTTCCAGAATAGATTATAATAGATAAGGCTTCCTTTCACTTGTGAAGAGAGATTAAATTGAGTAAGTGTAAAGAATTACATAATTGTCTGGTAGAGGACTTTTGGCCCCGTTCCCCAGCCATGTGGAAAGGGCCTAATTCCCGATAAAGAAGGCCCTTCCTCCCCCACAGGGAGGGTCCCTTATCTCACTCTATCCTGGCCGGGCCCAAGACCAGCAACCTTCCCGCCCAGCGGCCCACTGAACCAATCACCATCCGCCCCATCAGCTCTCCCGTAACCTCCCGTCCCACAAGCTCCCGCCCAGCAGGCTTCCTGCCCAGCAATCAACCTAGCCAATTACTACCTGCCAGGTCAGCTCTCCTACCGCCCCAGGCCCTCTGTCCCTATAAAGTCCACCGAACAAAGAAAGCGCGCGCGATTCCTCCCTTCCCGCTTGAGTCGCCCGGTGATCCCAATAAAGTCGGTACCGGTCACCATGCGTCCTGCCTCGAGTCTATTGAGCGCCTGCCTCCGTGGGTCAGGGTCCCACAGCCGGGGTCACACAATAATGTTAAATATTAGAGAGAGTAGTTAAAACACTTTATATGTTGTATTAATCTGTTCTCACACTTATATAAAGAATTACCTGAGACTGGGTACTTTATGAGGAGGTTTAATTGAATCACAGTTCTGCAGGGTTAACAAAATGCATAATTGGGGGGCTCCTGGAAACTTACAATCACGGTGGAAGGTCAATGGGAAGCAAGGACCTTCTTCACATGGTGGCAGGAAAGAGACTGAAGGGGGAAGTAGTGCCACACACTTTCAAGCCATCTAAATCTCATGAGAACTCACTCACTATCATAAGAACGGCAAAGGAGAAATCTACCCCCATGATCCAATAACCTCCCAGCAGACCCCTCATGTAATCTGACATGAGATTTGGGTGGGGACCCAAATCCAAACCATATCATTCTTCCCTGGCCCCTCGCAACTCCCATGTCCTTCTCACATTGCAAAATACAATTATTCCTTCTCAACAGTGCCCTAGTCTCCAGTCATTACAGCATTAACTCAAAAGTTCCAGTTCAAAGTCTCATCTGAGACAAGGTAAGTTCCTTTTGCCTATAAGCCTGTAAAATAAAAAACAAGTTAGTTACTTCCAAGATACAATGGGAGTACAGGCATTGGGTAAATGCTCCAACTCCAAATGGGAGAAATTGGCCAAAATCAAGGGGTTATAGGCCTCATGCAAGTCAGAAACCCAGGAGGGCAGTCATTAAACCTTAAAGCTCCAAATAATCTCCTTTGACTCCATGTCTCACATGCAGGGCAAGCTAATGCAAGGGATGGGCTTCCATAGACTTGTGCAGCTCTGCCCCTGTGGCTCTGCAGGGCACAACCCCTGCAGCTGCTTCCACAGGATGGTGTTGAGTGCCATGCCTGTGGCTTTTCCAGATGCATAGTGCAAGCTTTAGGTGGATATACCATTCTGGGGTCCGGAGGAAAGTGCAGTAAATCTCTTCTCACATCTCTACTAGGCAGTACCCCAGTGGGGATTCTGTGTCAGGGCTTCAACCCCACATTCCCCCTCTGTGCTTTCCTAGTAGAGGTTTTCCATAAGGGTGCTACCCATGCAGGAGACTTCCACCTGCACATCCAGGTATTTTCAAACATTCTCCAAAATCTAAGTGGAGGTTCCCAAGCCTCAACTCTTGCTTTCTGTGTACCCACAGGCCCAACACCAAGTGGAAGCCATAAAGGTCTGAGGCTTGTACTGTCTGAAGCCACAGGTCGAGCTATACCTTGGACCCTTCTAGCCAAAGCTGGAGCTAGCATGGCTGGCACTCAGTGTGCCACGTCCTGAGGCTACACAGAGCAGTTGGGCCTTGGTCTCTGCCCATAAAACCATCTCTCCCTCCTAGGTCTCTGGGCCTGTGATGGGAAGGTCTGCCTTGAAGGTCTCTGAAATGCCCTGGAGACATTTTCCTTATTGTCTTGGCTATTAACATCTGGCTTCTCTTTACTTATGCAAATTTACCCAGCAGGCTTAAATTTCTCCCTAGCAAATGGGTTTTTCTTTTCTACTATATGGCCAGACTGCAAATTTTCAAAACTCTTATGCTCCACTTCTTTTTTAAATAGAAGTTCCAGTTCCAGATAATCTCTTAATTCATGCGTATGAGCATACACTTTTAGAAACATCCAGGTCACAGCTTGAATGCTTTGCTGTTTAGAAATTTCTTCCTCCAGTTACCCTAAATCATCTCTCTTAAGTTCTGAGTTCCACAGATCTCTAGAACAAGGGCAAAATGCCACCAGTCTTTTTGATAAAGCATCACAAGAGTAACCCTTACTCCAGTTTCCAATAAGTTTCTCATCTCCATCTGAGACTGCCTCAGCCTGGACTTCATTGTCTATTTCACTATCAACAGTTTGGTCAAAACCATTCAGTAAATCTCTAGGAAGTTCCAGACTTTTCCAGGGTTTTCCTAAGCCCTTCAAGCTGTTTCAACTTCTGCCTGTTACCCAGTTCCAGAGTTGAGCCATTTCCACATTTTCAGGTCTCTTTATAGCAGTACCCCACTCCTGGTACCAATTTTCTTTATTAGTTCTTCCTCACACTGCTACAAATAACTACCTCATACTGGGTAATATATAAAGAAAAGAGGTTTAGTTGAGTCATGGTTCATAGGTCTTAACCTAGAGCATGACTGGGAGGCCTCACGAAACTTACAATCACGGTAGAAGGCAAAAGGGAAGCAAGTACCTTCTTCTCATGGTGGCAGGAAAGAGAGTGAATGGGGAAGTATCACACACTTTTAAACATTAGATCTCATGAAAACCTATTCACTATCAGGAGAACAGCAAAGGGATGTCTGCCTCCATGATTCAGTCATCTCCTACCAGGTCCTACCTCCAACATGTGGAGATTACAATTTGACATGAGATTTGGGTGGGGAGATACAGCAAAACCATATCATATGTGATAACAAAAATGAAAAACCACCATCGAACAGATTGTATTAAACACTGAATCAGTATTAACTCATGTAAACCAAATGCCAATTCTAGAAAAACAGGTAGTAAAATTACCTCCATATTACATACAGTATTAGAAAGTTGACATTTGAAGTAGTTTAGTAGTATGATGGAGATCAGAAGAGATAATATTTAGACATATCAGGATTTGTGATTTCAATGTCCATGCTGTTAATGAATATATTTCAACGTCTCATTCTAATTTTATATATTTTATATAATGTATATCCTTGGTCTCCAAAAACATTTAAGTAAAGAGAATTAAAACCTGTTTTGTTGATTATAGTGTATACAAAAAAAAAAGAAGGATTTTCTCTTATGTTGAATGGAGGTAGAAGGAGGGGTAAAAGAAATTGGTGAAATAATTGGCCAGGTGCAGTGGCTCATGCCTGTAATCTCAGCACTTTGGGAGGCCAAGATGGGCGGATCACAAGGTCAAGATATCAAAATGATCCTGATCAACATGGTGAAACCCCGTCTCTACTAAAAAAGCAAAAATTAGCTGGGCATGGTGGCACATACCTATAGTCCCAGCTACTAGGGAGGCTGAGGCAGGAGAATAGCTTGGATACAGGAGGCGGAGGTTGCAGTGAGCCATGATCACACCACTGCACTCCAGCATGGCAACAGAGTGAGAATCCATCTCAAAAAAAATATGCAAGGAGAAGCTCAGGAGTTGTGCGGGGTTTTATAAGCTAGGGGAATCTTCTCCAAATGGTACAGGGGAAGTCATTGGAACATCATCTGCAAGTGACATAATCAGATGTGTTTTTTAAAAACATGCTCTGGTTGTAGTGAAAAACAATGGTTCAGGGACAATGTTGGTGGGGACACAATTATTGAAGGATTTCACATGCAAAGTAATATTGTGTTGAATTAGGAGACAAAAATAACAGGCCTTGATGACTGAGACAAGATGATATCTACATGTGTGGCTTGCACAATAGAGAAAAAGTAATTCTACATACAGAGTCAGGAATCTCAAAAGTATAGGGAGAAATGATGAGCTCAGTTTGGGATTTTTTGAAATGCTTTTATGGTATTCAAGTGGAAATGACTAATGGCTGGATATATTGATCTGATTCTAAGAAGTGAGATCCCACCTGGATCAAAATTTGTGATTAGTTAAAGCCATAGGAATAAAAAAGATTACCTAGGATGAGTGTGCAGAGTAAGAAAGGAAGGGGCATTAAGACAGAATCCTGAAAAAACCACCTTTCAACAACAGAGAAAGGAGAAATTGTAGAAGAAGATGAGAATGACTCTAGAGAGAAGGCGAGAGTTTATAGAGTGGTTAAAACTACAGAAACAGAGGTTTGTTTTTTTGTTCAAGAAGAAAACATTGATCACTAGTGTAAAGGATGAGAGCTTCAGACAGATGGAGACAAGCGACCACTGAATCAGCAGCTGAAGATGTTACTAGTTAGGCATCTTAAAAGGATTAGAGGCCAAATTATAATGGATTTAGAGGTTAGTTAAAAACAACAACCCAAAAAGTGCAGCGGGTGTATATAAATTAGTGATTTCTAAAAGCCAGAGCTGGTGCCTAATAGAGGAAAACCCCAGAAAACTAAAAACATTATAGTTTTAATGACACTAAATTATGTTACAAAATTATTATAGAAGGATAATTTTTTCACATTTTTTATGCTGAAATGTATTTCTTTTATAAAATAATGGTCATAGAAGATAGGAGTAGTTGTTTTCATATATTATTTCTAGTTAAATCTGTTAGGCGATTCCAAAATCTGAAACCTACTGTTGGTGCTAATTAAACCGTCGATTCTAAAGGGATACGTGTCCAAAAGAATGTTGCAGCAGCCCCTGATGGGTAGAGAGAAGGTAGAATAAAGGGGAATGTAACTCATCTGGCAAAGGCATTAACTTCATTCTGTTTAGAGAGCAGTTCTGAACGGTCAGTAGAGAAGTATTTGCATTTCGTCTTTGGCAGTTTCATTATGTTGTCAATTATTATAGTGCAATGTTCTAATACGAGTTTCATCATGCATTCAAATTGGAGAGAAGAATCATTTAGCTGCCACAACAAATTGAGCTCAGCAGGCTTCATTTCAGAAATTTCTGTGGTGTCAAGTGGTCAGTCCTTCAGTTTTAATTTCTAGATATATGAGATGCAAATTGCATGATCTTTTCTCCTCTGATAGTCAAAGCAAATGGTTCCAATTACATTCTAACATACCCTTAACTGGGAGGTAAATAACATTATCAGCTTGGGGTGCGGTAGGAAGATTCACAAAGAAAAGATTAATTATCTTGTAAAGGTATTGTATTATCTTAATTGTTCACATCACTCAAGCTTTTCTAATTAGAAAAGTAAATACCAGCCAAGGCAGGTTTTGCCCTTGCGCAATGAAAGAAACAAAGGCTAAATATTTGCATGAATTATAACTTTTCAAATATTTAAACTTAATAAGGCCAATCATCGGTATATACCTGTTTTCCTGTTACCAGACTTCTCAAAGATCAACTATAGTTCTTGTATGAAAAGCAAAAACATCATAATCTACTGTTAAATAATACAAATCAATATATTGATGCTACAAGCAAGCCTACCAATCCACTTCCCTATTACCCAGTATTGTTCATTGATTTCAAAATCTAAAATCCTTTGCTCTATCAAATTCATTCCATGTGTCCTTTAGCCCTGTTGTTTACTTGAAAACACAATGGAGATTACATGTAATCCCCAGTTTTCTCTTCCAAGCAGCAGCTGTCATTTCTTGTGCAGAACAGTTCCCTTTCCATCTTCCTGATTAATGCTTTGTCTGTAAATTTTTAGTTCTACTAAACAATCAGAATTGGATCCTGCCTCCCAGACCTCTGTGTTACCTGCGAGGCATTCATCAGACTCCTGCATGAGTTGTATTCCACCATACGGCAGGTCCTCAACTGATCCTAAGGGACACATAAAATATCTTTGCTACTATAAATATTTTTCTCAATAAAACACCCAGCACATATTACGTACTCAGAAGTGTTGCTTCCATTAGACCCATTTCCTCTGTGTCAGTTTCTGGCCTTCATTTTGAAGCAGTATGATCTAACACAGGAAGAGCAAATGCATTACATCCGTAAGGAGCTACAATTGAATTGAATCTAATCTGTAAGACTAGTTCTGTAATGTTAGATAGAGCACTTCGCCTCTCCGGGTCTCTTTCCTTATCTGAAAAATGAGATTAAAAATAGTTCCAACCTGTTAAGGTGCTTCTAGGGGATCTTGCAGCTATACACTTAGCTCAGTGCCAGGCACATAATAAATACTCCATAATTTTGGATTGTATCCTGTTGTATGACCATAATCTATAACCTCTCTATTGAAACTCAGTTTGAAAGCTGTTTCTGAGGTTAGAATGGAGAAGTGAAAAATTCTTATCATTTAAAAAGGTCATTTGAACCTGCCCACATACCAAATGCTTCTCTGGGACTTAACTCTGATGTGTCCCTCTCACTCTTACATCTTCAAAGTGGGATATTTTCAGAGGTGTGATGGGCTGTAACACACAGTTTCCATAGCTGGTTTATCAACTCACTGATCTACAGCACTTCACTTAGGGCTTTTCTCTTTTTGACAGGAAGGCTTGAGGGAGATGATGATCTTAAATGCCAAGAGGATTTTCCATGTAGGCACAGGGGAAGAATGCTGTGAGCAACTGTGCGCAGCATGCAGAGCAGATTTTGAGGGTGTGCAGCTCCAGTTATGTGTTCAGTTAATGGACCCTTGGGCTTGAGGACATTGTATGGTGGAAGGGAAGAAGGGTTAATTTATCCGGAGCTCGATTTGTGAAACCAATACTTCAGTCTCATTTACATTTACATTAGCAGGACATCATTAACAGTGAAGGTATTGGATGAGATCATGGCTGACATGCAAGATTTTATGGCTATGATCTCTTTGCAGTCTCCAGCCAGTTGCCTGGAACTAAAGAAAAAATCATGCAGCCCCATTTGTCCAGCCAGGTCTGTTCCTCTGGTGTGGCCAAGAATTTCTCCCTTCACTTTCTGTCACAGTTTTTAATTACTTTTTTTTTTTAATGCTAAAACGTCAGTGTAGCAAAAGCCATCCAAAAATCTACCTCAATCTTCTCTCATGCCTTCCTTAAGATGATATAAAAATTTAATTGACTCACTTAGAAACTAGGCACAGTCTCTCAAGACCTTTGCTGATTTCTGGCCATTTGTTCCTGGTTCATCTTAAAATAAGGTCTGACATACATGAAGTTGATGCTACTAATCTAGTCATTATAAATCATCTAACTTCTCTAAACTTTATTTCATATGTTGATAAAATGGAAATCCGAATAATTTATATGCAGCAAGATTGATTTGAGGACGAACAAAATCATCCATGTGCAAACTTTGGTGTCAGTTAACCAATGTGCCTCATATGGATGGGCTCCGGCCCTTGGTGTCATGCCAGAAAGAATGGCTCAAGAGACTTTGGTTGAAACATTATCCCAACACGTACACACACACACACACATATAAAGCAAAAACATCAAGTTGTCCCCAATCTTGAGTTTCTGTTTCCCAGCATTCCCTCCTAAGCCCCAATCAAAGAGTAGATGGGGTGAGGCAATGTGGAAAAACAGTTGCATAACTTGATATTGCCTACTGACTTCAAACAGGACGGGGAGAAACAGCACAGTATCAGGGATATTCCTCTAGTGTTTAGGCCTAAGTTAAATCTTGTACAAATAAGAAAGATTTTTCTCTTGATGACCAGTTTTAAACCTGTCTTCCAAACAAAAGGTGGAGAAACATGTATTTACACCCCAAATTCTATTTACTTTGACTGTCAATATTATATTCATTGTGATCAGGTGGCCTATTCTCTGGCCAATCAAAAATGGAGTATGCTTAGTCTGGCCATGAGATGAGTGCTTAGTTCTTCTTAATCAAATTCTTAATGTGTTCTTGGATATGCTTGCTCTAATAGTTGACAGCATATACACCATTCCAAAGTATTATCTCCATTTTGTCATATTTCCTTCCTGAGGACTGGAAGGCTAGCATAATTTCTTTCAAAATTATTATATTAACTTCTCTAGGGTCTACCAGCTAATCTTTATGCCTCTCTCCTCTTCCTGTACAATAATAACTTATCATTGCATTGGTACTTCTCACTAAACTCATCATCACATGGATACTTCTCACTCAACATTTAGCACAATGCCTGACACTCTGCATGCTTTCAACAAATAGGTAGTATTATGGTTACCAATCTGCTTCAGACACTATCAAAGGTGTTGCTAATATCAAAAATGAATAATGCACAGTTCTTGTTCACAGAGAGCTCAGCTTCTTTTAAAATTTGTGAGTAAATCACGTTTCCATTATTGACAGTGACTTTTACCTAAAAACTATATCTTTTCTTTCCCAATCTCCCTTGAATGCAATGACAAACATATCACAATTCCTGGCTAATGCTGTTGGATGATGTTTGTAACCAAAGAACTGAGCTCCAGTGGTGAAACTTTCTAATAAGTTCACTCAGTACTTCTCTTCTTAGCCCACAGGAGGTTAAATATTATTTGCAAGACAAGAAAACGGAATATAATGTAAATTTTCAGTAGGGCAGATGCCCAAATGGCCAGTCATATTCTTGCCTACCTTTGCCATACATTTCCAAATGAGGAGAGCTGCAGCTTGAAATAAATATTCAGGAATAGCATGGTCAAGTGTCTTGTATATGAAATATTTTCCAAGACTCGAAAATGGGCATTTTCTCAATGAAGGCTAAGGACCCTTACTCTAGAAAAGTAAATGTCACACATTTTACTCATTTTACGAGACTGAAATCTCCTTGAAAAAGAGGGTTGTGTCCTCCATGCTCATTCCTTCAACCAACCCATCATCTTAACAATGCCTAACATAGAATCCAGGCTCAATAAATACCTATTAAAATAATAAAATCATTTTGTGACCAAAAAACTGGGCAGCAAGAAAATGTAAAAGGAAATCGATTTGCAAGATTAGGAAAAGGCTATTCTGAAAACAATTTAAAAAAAGGTTAAATGCAAAATAAGAATAAATCTATACTGTCACTCCTCCATAAATCCATATTTGTTGTCTTCAACTGATAATAATTATTTGCCAAGTTTACAAGTATTAACTAATGAAGAGAAAGAAATAAAATGCTGACTTGAGAAGACTTCAAACGGTTGGAGGAGTTACTCTGCTTTAGTTCTTTAAGTTAAAGAAATCTTGTTCAAACCCATCCACCAACGCTTCATTCAAATGTCACTTTCCTGATTGCTTTTGTTATGTGCCATTGAGTCACAGAGATTTCACAGGTGACTAATGCAGTGGCAAGGTGATAAATCATAACCAGCAAATAACATCAGAGATATTACAAATGATAGATGGCATTTCAGAGGACTTCCTGTGGGAAACTAGGTATTTATTTCCACTTTGTACCACCCTCTAACCAGTCTACAGTTGACAGTAGGAGTTGTCAGAAAGGTAAGAAGTTCCTGCCAGCACAGCGTTATTTAGGCATACAGAGATGACTTGTTACAAGTAAAGAAATTAGTTTCTTTGTTGTTCTGCCAAATTAAAACTAAAGTCAGGAAATAAAAATCTGAAGAGAGAGCAAAAACAAGTTCAGGCCTTTGATGAGGGAAATAATTGTTGCCTTTTTTATGGGGATTTTTCATATATTTTCCTCATTAAATAAAAAAATATGAAAATACGGACTTTTGTTTCCATGAATAAATCTATACTTTATACCTGAATCATCACTTTGGACTCAGTTTAACTTAGTCTTATATCACTGCAGCCTGAGGAACGTAATAAATCCTGAAATCGCATTCAAATAAGAGCAAATATTCAACAAAACACCAAATAGCTTTAAATACCTAGTTAAGATACTAGTTGTATCTCCAATAAGGACTTGCTGTACACATTTCACATACTAACTTAGCAATAATGATGCTTTCCTCATCTGAGTCTTCTAAAATTGTATTTAATCAACATTGATAAAACTATTCTGTTATTTAAGGGAAAAAGTTGCATCCCCTTTCAAGCAGAATCATGATTATGTAATATTCCAAACCTTGATGGATTCTCTTATAACTTGATATTATAAATACATTTAAGCCCATACAGCATCTAGGAGGCAAGGCAATTTCAAGAAGAACATGCAAGTAGATTCTCTGTGTCTTTATAATCCTCACATAATTATAGAGAGAGAACTGGGATTGTGTAAATTTCAAAACAATGAAGATTTTAGCTTTACATTGATTTTTTGTTTGTTTGCTTTATTAGCTTTTCCCAAAATGTGTGTGTGTGTTTTCCAGCATAAA
>NW_016107401.1:1879749-1929429 GCF_001604975.1 Cebus imitator | reverse complement strand
CTCTAGTGCACTGGTTCGAACTCAGCTCACTGCAACCTTGCCTCCTGGTTCAAACAATTTTTCTGCCTCACCCTCCTGAGTAGCTGGGACTACAGCCACCGCCACCACACCTGGCTAATTCCTTTTGTATTTTAGTAGAGATGGAGTTTCACCATGTTAGTCAGGATAGTCTCGATCTCCTGACCTCATGATCTGCCCACCTTCGCCTCCCAAAGTGATGGGATTACAGGTGTGAGCCACTGTGCCTGGCCTAACATAAACTTTTAAAACTTTAAAATATGTGTGATGTAACACATATTTTTTTTTTTTTGAGACAGATTTGCGCTCTTTCACCCAGGCTGTAGTGAAGTGGTGTGATCTCAGCTCACTGCAGCTTCTGCCCCCACACTGAGTTCAGGCGATTCTCCTGCCTCACTCTCCTAAATAGCTGAGATTACAGGCGCCTCCCACCACACCCGGGTAATTTTTGTAGTTTTAGTAGAGATGGGATTTCATCATGTTGGCCAGGCCACTCTCGAACTCCTGACCTCAGGTGATCTGCCCACCTTGGCCTCCCAAAGTACTGGGATTACAGGTGTGAGCCACCACGCCTGGCCTACACACCTTTTATTCAGAAATTACATACACTGCAGAATCGCATATCCAAAAACAATGGGCAGAAAAAGTCAAAATAAGGGGCTTGATATAGAAACAAAAGTATCACTTCATCACATGCCAAATTCACAACCCTTCAGAAAGGGAGGAAGAAGAAGCAGCGAGCTATTTACCAACTAAGAATAGCTCATTAAAGCCACTTGAAGCTTTTACAGTAATATCACATTATCTCTGGTGGGCCCTAAGAGGAGCACAAGCACATACAAGTATATTCCCATTCTCTTAAGAACTGTGCCAAGAAAGAAAAGCTGAGAAGGCATCTTCCTCAAAATTCTGAAGGGAAACTAGCCTTTAAGTAGGCACTTTTGGTGCACTATGCATTAAAGTGTTTTAATAGCATCCATTTATCATTTTAACAGCAAGCATTTACTAAAAGGTATATGACCAGGTGCAAAGAAGAAATCACATAATGTATCCTGAGGCTTAAATTTTCAAAAGACAATGTGAAGTTATGTCAGAAATGGGAACGGCTGTTCTTTTCCCTTTATTTTGCCTAAAGCGTGTGATTTTCAAGTCTCAGCTCTATAGGAGACAAAACTTTTGATAAGAACACTACCAATTGTCTTTAATTTGAAGACATGATTGAAACAAGGCCTCATCACATCATGTTAATCTTCTGGTTCACAAGGTTGGATACCTTTTGACCATTAGCCATGACAACACAGTAAATATAATAATGATAATAACAGACATTGTCAAGAAAATCAGAATTTACCTACACTTTCACATAAATTGTCTGAAGCCGTTCTTCTAAAAATCCTAGAGATATAGACCTTATCCCCATTTGACAAGGGCAACATGAAAAATGCTGACCTGTTGCCTAGTTGGCATATGGAACATATTCAAAATCATCTTTGCCCGGCAACCACAATAATTTAAAACCACTTACATCTGTGGTCCCGCAAGAACTAGTAGAGATAATCCCATTGATAAATTTCAGCAAAACTTCAAAGTTTGCTTTCCTCCACAACTCCAGGGTATGAGGAGTATCCTATGCACTGGAGCTTTATACAGTAAGATAACATTACTGCTCCTGAATACATACATGATCTTCCTCTAATTCTTTTCTCCTCTCTCTCTCTCATGCACAAATACAGCCTATCAAAGTATATTATTTTCAGGCTTTCAGTAACTTTTTCTTTCAGCCAATGTGATCAAGCCTTTCATTGTATATCTTAGTAAACAGTTTTGACTCATGTGTCAACAAGTAACAGGCACCTTAAAGGGTTGGCTCCTATGAACACAGAAAAGGCAGAATATCACATTGTGTTTTGAAACGCGAGTTTGCAGCAGCTCAGAGTTTTCAAGAAAATTGTAAAAGAACAACATGGTAAATATCAGCAGACAGGAACAGATGAAGTAAAAATATAAGGAAAGATCTCATTAAGCATTAATTGAGTCTAGGAGAGTAGACCAATATTTAATTTGGTGATAATTGTAAGGAAACTAGAAACCACATATGACTTCAGAGTTATTACCGATGAAGAATCCAAAAACGTATTTCCACATGTCCTGTGGTCATAAAACAACTTCTAGGAGACTTCTATGGCTTACAATTTGCAGATCCCAAAGCTTAATGTATCGTGTAAGGCTGAATAGCTACTCTAGATTACTGAGAACAGGAGTTGCAAACTTATTTTGAAAGGGCAGATAGTAAATATTTTACACTTGTGATACGGATCTCTGCCACACTTGTTCAACTTTGCCATTGTAGCCAGAAAACAACATAGATCATACTTAAATGAATGTGTATGTCCTTGTTTCAATAAAATGTTATTTACAAAAAGGAAGCACTGCAGCATAGATTATAATTGTTGTTGTTCGGTTTGTAAATGTTTCTTTGTGCTATGCTCACTACTCACATTCTGTACACGAAAGTGTGTCTGAACTGCTCCCATTTATATTTACTTCTAGACTCAGGTGAGGACAGAAGATGATTGTGTACCGTAGTAGCTTATTTTTGGTCACTGACTTTCACAATTGAGGGACCTGAGGCTAGTTTGGTAAGGGCACTCTTAGATTCTAAACATGCTTCTCTGTCTTCAGTGTTCATGCTCTTTCCTTCCAGTATGTGAAATTTATTGTTGACGGTTTCTACAACTTGTCATCTTGTTCTGAAAGTTTCTCCAACTGCAGATAACCTATTTGATGGTCCCTTGGTTACAGTTCTGGCTGATTTCTATAAAAGAGTTAATAGGTGATATCATTTGATGTTACACATTTGAGTGTATTTTTCTTATCAACAAGAGACTCTCAAGATTGGAATGTCTTGACTATACAAAGGAGTACTTCTCTAACTGTATATTAAATACATCACTGTGAGGAATTGGACAAGAGATTTCAGAAGTTTACATAATCAATCACACTTTGTAAGCCTTCTTTATCTACTCACAAGTAATGCTTTAAAACATCTTTCTACTCTTTTTTCTCTATCCTATTTCAGTTTCTGGAACTTGCATAATGTAGCCATAATTGCCCAAGGCATCTTTGCCCAGGTCTGCCCTGTGCTGTCATGCCACCGTCTGTGTTGCTTTTGGAAATGGGGAGCTGTGATTAAAGACTCTGACTCGGCACTGGAAAACATCAGGGATTCTTGTTCTGACTTTGGAATAAAATAAAAACCATATTCCTTCTTCTGCCCCTAGTCTAGTTCTATTCTGAACCTTGTCACTAAGATCCCAGCTTACAAAACTTGGCTCCTCTCATGAAATGCCAATACTAGAAGAAAAGGTAACATGAAAAGGCAGAACAGAGAGTAATTTATTCTATTCTCTAGTCTCACTATGTGGTGCTAAGAATGGAAAATTTTATAGAAGAGAGGTAATAAAGAAGATGGAAGATATCAGCATCATTCTGATAAGCCCAGTTGTCTTGGAATTGTGGATACAGAAGATAAAAAAGAAATGCATGTTTCTGTTAAATAGTGTTAACACAAATACACAATTCACACATCCAGATGCAGCTGTTGCTTCTTGGCTGTAAAAACAGAAGTTAGAATGCATGTATTGGAACAGCCTAAGAGTCCAGGAATTTAAAGCCACATGCAAAATATTCCCTCCTATGTTTCACTTACACTCAGAAATAGATGCACACATCTCTGACATCCATGTTTTTAAACACAAATAAGAAAGCTGCTAGACAAGGACACAGATCCAAAGTAAAAAGTCATTTCCCAGCAAGTGACGCAGCACTCTCTACTTTGACTTTGACTTTAACTCCACAGCTGTGGCAAAACTCACATTATGGCTGCAGGAAGGAAATTGTTCCCAGGTGAGAAGTAAATCATCTAGCTTGGCATAAAAACGTTGAAAAGGCAAATTCCACCTGCTTTTCTCTAGGCAAGATATTTTTGTTCAAATACCTTCCTGCAACCTACTCGAGTAGTTCCCCCCATGTTCAATTTACATCCTGTTTCTGGGAAATGATTTCAATTTTGCATTCTTTATACACATAGACATGTGTATGTGTTGAAATGCATGAGGAACCTGAGGGCCATAGCACACACTTTCTAATTCACTAAAGAGAGAGTTTCAGAAAACTTCGAATGCAGATGCCCTGATTTATCAATTCAATCATTTCTTCTTTTATTCAGCAAATGAGTCCCAAATACCTGTATTGTGCCAGGCACTATTTTAAGCTCTGGGACTATAGCAGTGACAGACAAGGTCAATTATCTTGTTATCATACAAGAAGACAGATAAAAGAACACGTACATAATAAATAAATAGACATATACTTTCCTATTTATTTCACACTTAGCCTGTGTCCGACATTTATGAAATCATTTTTCTAAGCTCCTTCTCTAAAGAAAAAATGAAGAAGTGGGCATCATGGCCTTTGCCCTAAAGAAACATAGAATTTTATGGTGGTGGCAAGCATTCAAGCCATTTACTATAATATAAAGCATAATTTTTAAGTTCTATAATAAAGATACAAGAAAAGTGTTGGCAGAGCACTAAAGAAAGAGCAGACAGTGACAAATGACAGGGGAAACCATTTATGGAGAATTGTTGAAAAAACTATTGTTGATGATATTGATGATGAGAATGAGGATGATAGCAACGAATATTCCAGGCAGTGCTCACTTCATACTATGCACTGTTATAGGTATGTTATTATAACTTTACACGTGTGAATTCCTTTCATCTTTGTAACCCTGGAAGGTAAATGTTTTCTTATTCCCATTGTACTCTCACTGACACTGACGCCTGGAAATGTTAAGCAAGTTTTCTAAGGTCACATATGTGGTATGTGAGGGAGCTAGGATTTGAACCAAGGTAAACTGGACCCGTAGGCCTTGTTCTTAAACACTGCTCAATATGGCCTCTCATAGTAAAAGGAATTTCAGCAGGTAAGAAATAATAATCCAGCCTGATAATACAGTGTAACCAAAGGTACAAAGTCTTGAAGGTTCCAAGCATACTGAAGAGAGAGTGGGCAATTTGGATGGATAATCTGAAATAGGAGAAATGTAGTGGGATTTGAAGCTAGAAAAGAGAACCATTGTGGGATCTACAAAGGCTGTGTTACCTAATTTTAGTCTTTAGGTCAGCAATGGGGAGCCATTGAAAGTGTTTAAAAATAAGAATACAATGCTACTATTGAGAAGGGTTTTACATAATGCATACTGCTACATTCTGACCCTTGTGTTAGGTGCTTATGTATATTATTTCTAATCCTCAAATAATGGTAAAATTATTAACACAGCTTTAACAATGACCAAACTGAGGCACATTGCTGATATAAAGCAAGACTAGGATTTAAATTCACATAATTCAGAAGACTACACTATTTCCTTTAATTCCTGTGAAGCTAGACTTTTAATGATATTGGGGAGATAATGAGAAAGCTGAGAGATTACAGGCAAGGAGACCAAAAGTGCACCTAGTAGTCTTTATTATTTCATGGGCTTTTAAAAACTTGTTAAATACCAACCTGTGTATCTTCCCTATTTCTTCAATTAAATTGTGATTTCATTCTGAAGCCACAGAAATGATTACTTCAATTACTAGGAGGTTGTTAACTCATTTATTGTTTTTTCCAACATTCAGTGTTACTGTGTAACTGTTTTTCAGGCTGTGAACTAGGGGGTACTGAGAATACCATGATAGACACAGTCTTTCTCATTGTGGAATATAAAATCAAGCAAGGAAGACAGATAAAGGTATCAATCAATGAAAACAGGATAATAAAGATAAATAGAAGGTGCTATGGTTCCCCATAGCACAGTCTTTCTAGCCTGGTTGAAGATTATGTTAAAAAGGGATATGAGGAGGAGGTTTGTAAGGAAGGAGAAAAATTGTTTCCTGGAGAATGAGGAATTACCAAGAGCATTAGTAAGAAAGATCATGCTTCTTTCAAGCATCTTCTAATTATAGAAAATAATCTACTCAATGTTAACAACATCTCATTGAATTTCAGACTTTTCCTGCACCCACTGATGAGGACTTGAACAACTTCCCTGTTATTGGAGTTTCTAAGCTGGGTTTCAGGTGCTCAGGATGTCAAAGGTGTCTTGTGGGACAACAGCAGTGAGTTGCACAGGGTAGTCATAGACAGTGCCAAGCTCCACCCTGCAATTTTAAAGCTAAGTTAAGGACAGTGCCTAAGGTTTCCCTGTGCTCCCTCCTGCTCTTTTCATGGGGAGAAGTTCCTAATTAAAGTGTCTGCACCAAATGCTGGCATCAGTTGGTATAAATGATTCAAAAAAATAATTGGGTAACTTTTATTTGACTTACCAGAGATGAATGTGCAATTGTGCAAGGCCAAGACATAGGAATATCTTGGATTCATAGAGGCTGGTAGCCCTTAGTTTGGGAATTTTGTGCTTTCAACTAATAACAGTAAGAGCCGGCTGTTATATGTGTTCAGGAGTCTACCCAACTCAACAGGCTACCTACCAATCAGAATTTCCAGAACCTCTGGAAATTTACCGCCATTTTTTTCAAGGAATGACATGATACAAGTACAAGCTGTGCAAACGGAAAAGAATAAAATGGCATCAACAACAATAGCCTTCTGCAAAAAACGGCAAGACGTCACAGTACAGCAATGACACAGACAAAGGCCTTGTTGTTATAAATACAATTATGATCCCAAAAGGTAGCATTTGTACAGAGGAGAATAACACATTTTCTCAGAAAAATGACCTCCTTTTCCTCAAAGTCTTTGATTTATGCCATCTGATTTGCGCTGGGATGAAATTTAATTGGTGGCAAATGCCATCGACACATAAATTTCTAGGTTTCATCTTGAATTTCACAACTGGATAAACTTCATGAACAAATATATATTCATTCTGCTTTAAAAAACATTTTCTAGATTTTCAAGCCTTTTGCTTTCTTTCTCCCTTAAGATGTGGTAAGACATCTTTTGCAGGTCTCATCAGCTGACCTCTAATTATCCACAGCTCTGGTTTTCCCACATGCTTTGGAAACTATTTAGATAATAGTACTGCTGTGTGGCACTTTTATTTGAACACTTTTTAAGTGAACTCTAGGGGAAAAACACGTAAGGTGTAAACTGAGGCCATGCCCAATGGCATAGTAATAATAGTAATAATGACTTTAAATTTTATTTTATTAAATAAATTATTTTATTTTGGAGACAGTCACTGAGCACCTATTATGTGCCAGGCACTGTGCTAAGAGATACATAAATATCATCCTATTTATTCTACCCAATTCTATGTACTAGGAGCCATTACTATCTCCACCTAGTTGAACAAGGAAGTGAACATTAGATGACTTAATTAGGCTATTGAAGGCCACCACTAGCAAACTAGCAAGTGTGTGTGTGTGTGTGTGTGTGTGTGTGTGATCTTCAAAGGATTTTGTGTGTGTGTGTTCCAGTTGCTTTGGTTATATAACAAGTTATCCTAAATATTAGTGGCTTGAAACAATGATAATATTTATACTTTACATACAAATCTGCAGTATGGGCAAGACTTAGTGAGCATAGCTTGTTTCCATTTTACTCAGCATCACTTGGGGTGGCTAGAAGGCAGGAAGCTGGAATCATCTGAAGGCTCATTCACTCATATTTCTGGCAGTTATCTGTAGACAGTTTAATTGTGGCTGTTAGCAGAAATGAGTACACAACATGGCTTCTACATGTGGCCTAGGTTTTCTTTCTCACAATGTGATTGCTAAGTTCCAAGAGCAAGCAGAGAAAAGAGAGAGAGAGATCCCTGTATCACATTTTATAGTCTGTCTTCAGAAAGCTTACAGCAGCTCTTCTGCTACATTCTATGCTTTGAGAGAAACTCATTGGCCTTGCCAGGTTCAAAAGGAAGAAAAATAGACATGTCCTCTTGATGAGGAATTGCAATCTTCTGGAAGAGCAAGTGGCCCTAGAATTATTTCTTTAGGCATTTTAAAAATTCAGTCTTCCTCACACCACACTAGCTATAGGAGATTTTTTCATACCCCAGTGGCTCCTGGAGCAAGACAGAACTGTTCACTCCCCTGGAAAGGGGGCTGAAGCCATGGAGCCAAGTGGTCTAACTCAGTGGATCCCAACCCCATGGAGCCCAGCAAGCTAAGAGCCGCTGGCTTGAAATTCTTGCTACGAGCACAACAGTCTGAAGTTGACCTGGGATGCTTGAGTTTGGTTTGGGGAGGGGCGTCTGCCAACACTGAGGCTAGAGTAGGTGGTTCTCCCCTCACAGTGTAAACAAAGCCATGGAAATTTGAACTGGGTCAAGCCCATCACAGCTCAGCAAAGTTGACGTAGCAAGACTGCCTCTCTAGATTCCTCCTGAAAGAAAGGCAGCAGACCTAGTCAGGGGCTTATAGATAAAACTCCCATCTCCCTGGGAGAGAGCACCTAGGGGAAGGGGCAGCTGTGGGCACAGCTTCAGTAGACTTAAATGTTCCTGCCTGTCAGCTCTGAAGAGAGCAGTGGACCTCCTACTACAGCACTCAAGCTCTGATATGGGATAGACTGTCTCCTTAAGAGGGTTCCTGACCTCCACGCCTAGCAACTGGCAGACACCTCCCAGTAGGGATCAACAGACACCTCATACAAGAGATCTCCAGCTGGCATCTGGCTGGTGCCCCTCTGGGATGAAGCTTCCAGAGGAAGGAACAGGCAGCAATCTTTGCTGTTCTGCAGCCTCCACTGGTGATACCCAGGCAAACAGGTTGGGAGTGGACTTCCAACAAACCCCAGCAGACCTGCAGCAAGGGGCCTATTAGAAGGAAAACTAACAAAGAGAAAGGAATAGCATCAACATCAATAAAAAAAGAAATCCACACACACAAAAAAACCACATCCAAGGTCACCAACATCAAAGACCAAAGGTAGATAAATCCATGAAGATGCAGTGCAGGGGAGCACTCAGCTCACTCCCCAGTGGGCTCCAGGTTCTTGGTCTCTCTTTCAAGAATGGGAGAGGGTCCAATGGCAGGTGTGCTTGTAAAGTAAATACCAGACCCCAAAAAGGTTTTTGTAGAAAATTTATCTATTTAGGTAGAGAAAGAGAAAAAAGGGGAAGAAAGAAAGAAAGCTTCCATGAAGATTGTGTGGAAGGGGACCTCAGAGGGGAAATCTTCCTGGATGAGGGAGACAGGGACTTTTAACCTGGGAGGAATTTCCACCTTCTCAAAGTTCTCCCCACCCCCTGCCACCCAGTCAATGAAGAGTTCCTTTAACTTCCACTGGAGTGATTGACTTATGACTTTTTCCTGTGCCCGTGAAAATTAAAACAGAAACCATTAAATCTCCTGGATGGAGACAGATGGGAGGGGGGCATGACACAAGTTATTACCATTAAAACTACGCCCCCTTGTGGACCCAGAAAGAGAACACATTCCCTCACAATGACAAAAATCACAAGATTATCTCAATAGATGCAGAAAAGGCCTTCTATAAAATTCAACACATCTGCATGCTAAAAACTCTCAATAAACTAATTATTAATGGAACATATATCAAAATAATAAGAGCTATTGTGACAAACCCACAGCCAATATCATACAGAATAGGCAAAATCTAGAAGTATTCCCTTTGAAAACTGGCACAAGACAAGGATGCCCTCTTTCACCACTCCTTTTTGACAAAGTATGGGAAGTTCTGACCAGGATTATCAGGCAAGAGAAAAAAATAAAGGGTATTCAAATATGAAGAGAGGATGTCAAATTGTTTCTCTTTGTAGATGACATGATTGTATATTTAGAAAAACCCATTGTCTCAGCCCAAAATCTCCTTAAGCTGATAACCAACTTTAGCAAAGTCTCAGGATACAAAATCAATGTAAAAAAATCACAAGCATTCCTATACACCAATAATAGACAAACAGAGATCCAAATCATGAGCAAATACCCATTCACAAATGCTACAGAGAATAGAATACCTAGGAATACAACTTACAATGGATGTGAAAGACCTCTTCAAGGAGAACTACAAACCACTGCTCAAGGAAATAAGAGAGGACACAAACAAATGGAAAACCAATCCATGCTCATGGACAGGAAGAATTAATATTGTGAAAATAGCCATACTGCCCAAAGTAATTTATAGATTCAATGATATCCCCATCAAGCTACCATTGACTTTCTTCACAGAATTAGAAAAAACTACTTTAAATTTCACATGAAACCACTGAAGAGCCCATATATCCAAGACAATCCTAAGCAAAAAGAACAAAGCTGGAGGCATCATGCTGCCTGACTTCAAACTATACTGCAAGGCTACAGTGACTTTAAAAAAGCATGGTACTGGTACCAAAACAGAAATATAGACGAATGAAAAAGAACAGAGACCTCATATATAACACCACATATCTACAACCATCTCATCTTTGACAAACCTGACAAAAACAAGCACTTGGGAAAGGATTCCCTATATAACAAATGGTATTGGGAAAACTGGCTGGCCATATGCAGAAAACTGAAACTGGACCCCTTCATTACACATTATACAAGAATTAACTCAAGATGGATTAAGGACTTAAATGTAAGATCGAAAACCATAATAACCCTAGAAGAAAACCTAGGCAATACTATTCAGCACATAGGCATGGGCAAAGACTTCATGACCAAAACACCAAAAGCAATGGCAACAAAAGTCAAAATTGACAAATGGGATCTAATTAAACTAAAGAGCCTCTCCACAGCAAAAGAAAATAAGAGTTAACAGACAACCTACAGAATGGGAGAAAATTTTTGCAATCTATCCATCTGACAAGAATCCACAAGGAACTTAAACAAATTTACAAGAAAAGAAAAACCATCAAAAAGTGGATGAAGGATACGAACAGACACTTCTCAAAAGAAGACATTTATGCAGCCAACAAACATATGAAAAGGAGCTCATCATCACTGGTCATTAGAGAAATGCAAATCAAAACCACAATGAGATACCACCTCATACTAGTTAGAATGGGCATCATTAAAAAGTCAGGAAACGAGATGCTGGAAAGGATATGGAGAAATAGGAATGCTTTTACACTGTTGGTGGGAGTATAAATTAGTTTAACCATTATGGAAGATAGTGTGATGATTCCTCAAGGATGTAGAACCAGAAATACCATTTGACCCAGCAATCCCATTACTGGGTACATAGCCAAAGTATTATAAATCATCCTACTATATATATAAACACACATGAACATGTATATTTACTGTAGCACTATTCACGATAGCAAAGACTTGGAACCAACCCAAATGCCCATCAATGATAGACTAAATAAAGAAAATGTGGCACATACACACCATGGAATACTATGCAGCCATAAAAAAGAATGAGTTCATGTCCTTTGTGGAGACATGGATGAAGCTGGAAACCATCATTCTCAGCAAACTAACACAGGAACAGAAAACCAAACACCACATGTTATCACTCGTAAATGGGAGCTGAATAAGGAGACCACACGGACACAGGGAGGGAAACATCACACACACCAGGGCCTGTTGATGGGTGAAAGACTAGGGAAGGGATAGACTTAGGAGAAATACCTAGTGTAGATGATGGGTTGATGGGTGCAGCAAACCACCATGGCACGTGTGTACCTATGTAATGAACCTGCACGTTCTGCACATGCATCCCATAACTTAAAATATAATTTTTAAAAAATCAATCTTCCTCAGTATATAACTCATGTGAGAATATTTGAATACCAATGAAAAAGAACATCCTGCACCACACTCACATACAACTCATGTATATGAATATATATGTAAATATGCAGACACACACATCTGTATACTTATATCTACATAGATGACTTCTTGGCATCATGAAAATCCTTAATCTACCTGTGATGAAGATTTTAGACTCTAAGAAGAGAGGTAATTTAGCAGAGATCATTTATAATCTAATTGCCATTAACTGTCATATCTAAGGAACACTTTCTCTTATACTCAGTTTCTTCTGGCCAACAGGATCTCAGCTATCCTATTTCAGAAGATGGTTGTTTCTGTGTATGTTTCACCTGCATTATATACACATGTCGGCTAGTTCAGGAAATAGGATCAGGAATACATGGTCGCAAAGAGAACAGACAAGGGCTCAGACGGTAGCATTAGATCTGGTTCGGAATCTTGTCTCCCCCTCTTACCAACTAAATAACCTTGGGGAATTTATTCAACCTCCAGATGAGTTTTAGTTTTCTTATCTACAAAATGAGAATATTGTTGCATTCCTCACAGGATTGTTGTGAAAGGACATGAAATAGCAACTGTAAAGTATCTGGTGCAATGCCTAGCCCATAGATGTCATATAGAAAAATTGTATCAAAGGTTAAATAAAGAAGGAAATATCAGTGACTTTTTATAGCATACAATATGTTTTTATAATTTAGCTCCTGTTAACCTCCCTGGCTTCATCCTACACCACACTCCACTAAGTCAACTTACAATCACTATGATCTAAACTCTATGACCTTCTTTCCATTTAATCTGTCCTGGCCTCAAAGTTATTGTGAATATTCCTCTCTTTTCCTGGAAGATTCTTTCCTCAAAACACTACGTCGTTAATTCTTTTCCATCATTCATATAATTCAATCTTATTGAGGCAGTCTTTTCATGATCGACTTTTTACCCAAAGGATTTCTCTTTCTCTAAATAATTATTTACCATATTGTTTTGATTATAATCTTTCTAACAATTCTTTGTACTCAAAAGTATCTTTATTATGGATTTGATTTACTATGTAATTATATGGGTCTCCCACAAGATTGTGAGCTGTGTAGAAGCAGATAAGAGCTATGGCCTTCTTGGTCTTGGTCCAGGGCCCCAAAAAGTGTCAGACCAATAGTAGGTGCTCAGTATACATTGGATAGATGAATGGGTAGATGAATGAATAAACATGTATGAATGTGTGTTTATGAGTATTTAATGAGGGTAAAGTGAGGAATGATTTAAAAAGGAAACAGCATGTAAATTAGCATTTCTATGAGAGAGATGAGACTATGACATTTACCTACTGTCCTTCATTGAAGGGATGCAACAGAAAGGAGACCTAGGTGATTTCTCTTTATTCACCATAGGGTTCACCCTGGAGATGAATTTACCGCACGCTGCAGTGAAATAATAAGCTACTTTATCTTTTCCTTGATGCTCTTCATTCTTTCCTGTGGACCTTGTGAATGCATGACCTATAGATTATTTCTGTTTCTTTCACTTCTCGTCTCCTGGGTTTAACTCAGAGTATCTAATTGAATGCCTCTCTATGAAAAAAATTTGCCTTCGTTTTCCAGGAAATGTTTTAACATCTCAAAAAACAAATGCATTGCACAAGCAAATCAATCCTCCAAAAACAAAACAATTCTAAAAACCATCCAAGCTTGCATAAAAATAAACGTTAAATTCCTTGGACTATTTTTTACTTTTCTGGCCTTTATACTGGAGCTGTTTGGCAAATGAAAATTCATCAGTGTATAAATGAATTTATGTGTTTGTGTAAAAAGTTCTAATTAGCACATACAGTGAAGTGTGGAGAGTTTCCTATGTAACATTCTCTGGCTGAGATTTAAAACCAAGGTCTGTCCTCTGAAATAAGTGGACAGCTGCTACGTGCTTAAACAAATAAAATAAAAGGAAAGAAAATAAGTTGTTAACTTGGGACTGTGGAGTGGAACTTAACTGTATCTCCAGAACAGATGTTTCAGGTCTGGGACATTTTGCATGGAATCATTAGAGACTTCATATCCAAAGACTCCTAGGGAGCTGTCTGACTGTTCTGTTTAATTAATAGATCTCTTTGCAACTCTAGAAGCAGCGGAGCTGAGAGACTATTACTGGCATGCAGTGCCAATCACTTTTCCACCTTGAAAACTCTTATGGTCACCCCAGGTGGTTTTGAACTAGTCACTAGGCCTCCCTAGGTCTCAGTTTCCCCATTTTAATTGGAGAGAATATGAATCCTTTCTTGTATCACAGAGACACATTAGAGTAACTAAACTAATGAATTGTACAAAGTTATTTGCTTTCCAACAACCCTATTTTTAAAGTCCCAATTATTTTCTTTTTCTTTATAATCATCATGAATTCAGGCTATAACAATTCTGGGATTAAAGCCACATAATATAATGTTCTCACAGTAGTTTAATGGCACTAAATAGTTTGCTTTTCATCATTCATGTTCAATCATTCAACACTAAATTTAGTATTAAGCAATTTTGTAACTATTTCAAGAGAAAAAGGGTTAAGCGAGATAACATGGCTCTTCTGTGCCCATAAGCTTCTCTCTCTTTTCTTCATCAGCCTGGACACTTGGAGAATTGAGGGAAGAATATGAGATACTCAATAGGGTACTTTGCACAGCACCTAGAAAGGTGTCTTTCTTCTTATTCAGCCAATTTACTAAGTGACTGATGATAAATAACATCCTTAAGCCCCATGCCTAGCTTCCCAAAGATCAGCTCTTCAGCTATTAAGGGATGTTGTTTTAATATTGACAAAGAAATCAACATATTTTTTACTGAGTGGTGGTTGCATGTTTTCTTCCTGGTGGAATATGATTTCCTAGTGTCCTTGAAAGCATCACACTTCCCTCTCCATACCCCCTTTCTACTGGAAAATATTTCCATGCTCTTTGCATCCTCAAAGAGACTTCCTATTCACTTAGTTAGTTCCCTTGTGACCTGAAGTCATTTCACCTATAGAAGACAGATAACTTCAACCCTTCATCTTGAGCTTGAACTGCAATACAAACCAAATTAGATAAAATAAATCAATAATATCTTTGCAGGCCAAATTCACTTAAGTAACATTTACAGTACAATTGCCCACTTTGCCTATATACTTTAATCCATTAACACTACATCTGGCACCTGAATAAATATGAAACCCCAGCTGAATACCAATGAACTAGGATTCCATCATTATTTTGTGTTGAGTGAAAGGTTAGTAAATTTTCATGTCTTTTTTAAAAAGTGATTTTGAAATAAAGAAAAAAGCTGGTATATCACAAAGCTTGATTTGTTTGACCAGCTTTTGCAGTGGTCTCATAGCTCACTGATGGCTTAGAAGTTTATATTGCTATAATCACATGAACCACTGCATTCATATCTCTTATGTCCTAAACCCCCCAAAATATAGCCCAATACGTTTGTATTTGGATTCTAACTTGGAAATCAGGCCTTAGATAATGAATAATAGACACACATGCTAAACTGTGGCACACAAAATTTCATAGTGGGTTCTGTGCTCAAAAAGTTAACAAGATGCCTAAATACTACTGTGGCTAGCATAGGCATAACTCAAAAGTCTTTGTCAGTCCAATCTGCGAAGGTTTCATGTAAACTGCAACTGAATTTGTCCCTCCAGTTCCAAAACTACCAATGGACTCTAGTATACTATACTGAACAAAGCTCTGTAGATAAGACTTTTATGTAATCATTGGTTTGAACTTGGGAAGAGCTCTCAAACAGCTTCTTTCTACCAATATCAGAGCCCTAGTTATGTCAAAACCTTGGTTACAACTGGAAAGAGGTGACATTGGAAACCTAGTCCCAGAGGTTTAGGAAATTGAAAAGCAGTCAAGCATCTGCCTATACAGATGTCTGTAAGATCACTGCTGCAAAAGCAGTGACAAGACAGTTAGCAACCATATTCTCACTAGATGTATATTTCAGGGTTTGGGGCTACCTAATATTTTGGGTTTTTTTTCTTTTACAATGCCATGGCAGACTGCTTATGGGTATATTTTATAATACTGTAGTGCAGGGACTAAGGTAGAAGTTTCAGTATTAGAAGCCTAGATTCAAATATTGGTACAGCTACTTACTTTCTACTTTCTCTTTCAGGGGAGAATCACTAACTTTTGTAAATTGGTAATAAAAACAAAACCTAATTTGTAAAGGCCTATGGTGAGCACTAAACTAAATGACAGAGAAAGGAATCAAGGCACAAAGATCAGGAGAGGGGATGAATGGACAATTTAAACCAAAGGCATGTCTGCCTGCCATTGCCCTTAATTCAGGCAGGCATGGAGTGAGGGTGAGATGAAGGTCTTGAATTTTTTTTTCCACAGGTGGTTCTAATATAAATGCTGCTCAGATTTTTGGCCCCAGTCACCAACCTGAATATAATTCTAATATTTGAGGATATATGGTTTTGCTTTAATGATGAGAACATGATCCAAGTATTTCACCTAGTACACAATCAAAATCAGGTAACCTTTTCCATTCTTAAAAGAAAAACTGTGTTGTGCCTGCAACAATAGTATGTCGGTACCCTGCATAGCTTCCTAAGAGTTATTCAATGGTTAATATTCGAATACACCTTATGCTTTTCATACGTGAGGACTTTAAAACCTGGCCCAGAATAATAAAGAATCCTGCCTTCTGGGCCAGAGTACACCACTGATGTTCATGATCAGACCATATAATCTGGCACATGCTGGGGATTGAAGTTATTCAGCAACTACCAAATGGGTACAGTAAAGCTTTGGAAATGACTCTTTCATTTAACGTGGATCTAAAGTTCTCTCATACTTGAGACTGAGTCCTTAATTCTGTAATGCAAGCTCATATTTCAGAGATAACTCATAGGATTTATCCAGCACATCGTGTAGATAGGGCAAAAATAGCTACAAAGACAGAGAAAAAGCATTTTTTGCTATAGTCTAAATCACATGGAAAAACAATTTACAAAATGAGCATTTTAATAGACAAAGCAGAATGTTTTTACTAGTTAAAAAAATGCTGCAAAATGTTGGCAACAATAGTTTGCATCCAAATAGTCAAACCTAATTGTTTATGAATGCAACATAATTGAGTCCTCATTTTAAGAGCTTTAAGAAAACCAAGTAATAGAACATGGGCTTTATGACATTAAAAACAAATAATTTGTACAGAGTTATTATGTTTGAAGAAACATATACCCATCAACTCATTTGATTTCATTAGCAATAGACAAATTGGTGAATATTTTGTTTTGTTTTGTTTCTGCTTTGAATGTCACAAAAGATAAACCTCATTTATTTGGAACAATTTCTAATCTATTTCCTTAGAATTAAGCTTACAAAGTACATGCTAAAATAAAGCCACATTTAAAGTAAAAATGACACTCATAATTACTAGTAGCTGTTAACTGTATTAATCAACTAACAGTAACATTTGTAGCAGTTTTGCAACCTCTAAAATTAGAAGCAACGCCCAAAAACTACTGAAAAATAAGACTCATTGACATAAGTGCAAATTTATACTATTAATGAAAAATTCTGCTCAGTCAGGAAGCCAAAAAAGGGATTTATAATAACCTAGGCTAGAAGAAACAAAGAAAAATAAAATAAATAAATGTAAGTGACTTTAAAGAACTTCAAAGTGATTCCCAGCTTCTGCCATTTTTGAGCCTTGTTGCACATATAACATTGAAGTGAGAAAGAATTAAGTAGAGAAGCAAGTTATGGATCACACACTCTAGTGTAATCAAACTCCAGCAGTTACAGCAAGAACAAAATGTCAGCTCTAACTAACTGCCTTATTGAATTCCCCAAATCTATGACCCACAAGATAGCCATATTAATTTGGTCATGCTCAGAGCCTGAGGGAAATCACTCAGGGAATAAAGGATATCCAATAGAGACAAAATTAAATGCAAGGCATGCTAGCTTTTCAAATACACACAAAATCATTAGACCATGAACACAAACTTGTCCAAGTTTGCCTGGAACTTACCGGATTGCAGCCCTGAAAGTCTTGCATCCGAGAACATTCACAGCCAGACAAGAAAAGATTGTCACCCTACCATTTAATCTGAGCTTCTCATTACCGCTGACTTACTCACCTGAACATACCTTTGACTAAACTATGTATGGAGCAACGGTTCTCAGACTTTACTGTGCATATGGATCACCTAAAAAGCTTGTTGAACACAATGTCCTGGGCCCCATCCCACTTCCATAAGTTGAAGTGGAGCCAATGAATTTGCATTTCTAACAAGCTTACAGGTGAGACAAACGCTGCCGGTTTAAGCACCACATTGTGAGTAACACTGCTGAAAACTTCAGATGCCTTTTCCATTTCTCAATTTTCCTTCCTACCTTCTGAGTTTAGTTTTCAAGAGTACCTATGCATGAACAGATTGTATAGGTCTCTTAGAAGTAGAAATAGTTCATCCTGGAATTAATGATGACAATGTAACTACTGGAAAACTTATTTAATAAACTGGTTATTTATATGACATGAAAAGATGTGAATATTCTATTTATATGAATTTCATCAGTTAATGCAATTGTAAAGCCTTTATAAAATGCTAATTCATTTTAGGGAATTAATAGAAAAAATAGGAAGCAGAGATAAGCCTTGCTCATAGCCAATGTGTTCACTGCAGTTATAAAGCTAGAATAACCCTAAATGATTTGAAGAAGCCCAGTAAGATTTTTATAAAGATAAACTATATTAGAAGTTCTGATTCTCTGACATCAACTGGGTTTCCAACAATTCAGTCCTAACACTAACTTCCCAGAGTAGGCCACATTGCAAGGATTAAGAGGTCAGTCCTACAAGACTGCCCCCACGTCACATGCAAGTCTCACTGGCTATAAATTTGGAGGTCCCTACAACTGCCTCCTCAGGTTCTATAATTGCTAGAATGACTCATGTAACTCAGGAAAAGACTTCCCTTATTGCTAAGTTTTTTTTTGAAAGGATACAACTCAGGGACAGCCAAAAAGAAGTGCTGCACAGGATGAGGTATGCGAAGGCCAGGAGCAGGGATTCCACATCCTCTCCAGATATGTTCTCACAGCATCTCAATGTGCTCACCAACTCAGGAGCTCCTCAAACGCCTTCATTTAGAGGGTTTCATCAAGGTTTCATTACATAGGATTGACTGACTAAACTATTCATCATTTGTGCTTACACTCCCTCTCCCCTACTTTCTCCTGGGATGGGGGACTGGGGAGGAGTTCTAACCCTCTAAATACTTGGTTGGTTTTTCAGAACCCAGGGACTAAAAAAAAAATTATTTTGTATTATACCACAGCAGGAATTTACTTTTATTTATCTCCCTCAGGAAGTAAGAAACAAGTCGTGGAAGAAAAACCTGTTTTTTTGTAAGAGATTAAGTTTCAAAAGTCACAGCTCTCTCTCCAACACCTATAAACATAGTTTGAACCAAGGATCATGAATGTCTACAAGAATGCCACGAAGTTATTGTGCTCCATTTACTTTAGTTACTGTGGTAGGGAAGTCAGTAGAGATGTTTTACAAAGAATTTTCAATAGCAGAAGCTAAATCAGAAATAAATTCTCTGAGTACATTTATTTAACTAGAATATTATACTTTCTAAGCATTTCAGTGTACTGAATGTTGAATGTACTACGTATTTGTTTAAAGATAATTTTGACCTGTGGTGATCGTGTACACCCATATTCCTAGAATTTTGGGAGGCCAAGGCAGGAGGGTTACTTGAGTCCAGTGTTCAAGACCAGCCTAAGCAACATAAGGAGATTCTGCCTCTAAAAAAAGAAATTTTAAAAAATTAGTTGGGCATGGTGGTATGCACCTGCAGTACTAGCTCAGGGGGCTGAGGCAGGAGGATCTCTGAGCCCAGGAAGTGGAGGCTGCAGTGAGCTGTGATTGTGCCAATGCATTACAGCCTGGGTGACAGAGTGAGAACCTGTCTCAAAAAAGAAACAAAAACAAAAGATAATCCTTACAAATTTAACATCTTTTGATAAATTCTAACATTTATAAAGAGCCTCCAATGTATTCATTTGCCATTTTTCACATAATAAATTACAAAACTATTGTGTCAGCACTCATACTTAACGTCCACTGCTTAATCTTCACAGGCTGCATTTGGAAATAAACTCTTCATGTTTCCTTTGTGCTAAAAACATTGCCTATTTTCTGGCTTTGTAGTTTCTTTTTCATCCACATTAACACAGCACTAATTTCCAAAGTCATCTCTAAGTTAATGACAACAACAATAATATCTGCAACAATTACATGTTATTCATTGTTTCCTATATGACTGACTCTGTTTCATGCAATTTATTTTCATTATTACTGTTCATCTTCACTCTAGAGCCAAGAGTTAGGTGAGATGACCAAAGCTCTCATCTTGGGTGGAAAATTTGAGGGGCTACCAAAAAGTTGGTAGTCACGATAAATAATTTTTAATAATTTTCTAAAATAAAAATTATTACAATATTTGTGATGAATAAAATGTCAGAAATTGAAATAAAGAATAATACCAATTTTTCCTTTTGCATCCGGTTTGAATATGGCTCAGCACGGCAATGTTACTGATTTTTCACAACTCCTCAAAGTGCATGGTAGTATTATTCCCATTATATGAACAGAAATTTAGAGAGGCTAAGTAACTTGTCCAAGGTCACAGAGTTGCTTAACGGTAGAGCCAGGATATAGGGCTGCAAGCTCTTCAGCCATGATGCTACGGTGCCTCTCAATCACAGTGCTGACGATCAGTGTGATGACAGGGGTATCCACCCTGAAGTCAATGCGTTACTAGAAGAACTCACAGAACTCACTCAATATGATGATTGCTATGCTCATGGTTTTGTTTTATGAGAGTGAAAGGCTATAGATTAAAGTCATCCAAGGGAAGAGATGAATGGTGCAGAGTCTGAGAGGGTTCCATATGTGGAGCCTCCAATTATCCTCTCCCAATAGAGGCCCCAGCACTACCTCTCCCAGCAGTGATTTGTGACAATATACACAAAGTATTGCCTATTAGGGAAGCTCACCGGGCCTTGTTATCCAGAGTTTTTATTGAAACTCAATCACATAGACAGAGTTGACAGCCTCTGTGCCTGACATTTGGTCTCCAGTCCCTCTAGAAGGTGAGTGGGTACTACAAGGCCTGAAGCCTTATCATTAATCATGTGATTAGGCTGTCCAGTGTGGTTCAACCCCTATTCCAGGTAAACAAAGGTACTCTTATCAGGCAGGACATTTCCATGGCCTAGAGATCTCCTCCCAGAAACTGAGGGCAAAGGCCAGCCCTCTCCTTTGAATTAGGTTAATTGTTTACTATGCAACATGGCAGCACTGTATGCAGGAGAGAAGTGGGGCATCAATAAGGAGATGGACACCTCTTTTTGGAGCAAATGGTGTAAGTATCAAGTTGATAAAGTAACATGATCCCACATTTCAGCTGCATTGTCTGTGTCTTTAGCAGAAAAAAACACAGAAAAAAATCTGAGCTGAAAAATGATATTCCTTTTAGGCTCAAGACTGCCAGTAGGGAAAAGAGTTGCTAGGCATTACAAGCTGCCCAGTTTACTACACCTACCTTACTGCTTTAGTGAAAGAAGATGCCAGTATGAGTCTTTTCTCACACTGTTATAAAGATACTACCCAAGACTGGGTAATTTATAATAAAAAAGGTTTAATGAATTGACAGTTCTGCATGACTAAGGAGGCCTTGGGAAACCTATAATCATGGTGGAAGGTGAAGAGGAAGCAGGCACTTTCTTCAGAAGAAAGAGAAAGCAAAGAGGGAAGAACCCCTTATTAAACCATCAGATCTCATGAGAATTCACTATCATGAGAGCAGCATGAGGGAAACAGCCCCCATGATCCAATCACCTCGGTCCCTCAACATGTGGGAATTACAATTCAAATTGAGATTTGGGTGGGGACACAGCCAAACTACATCAATGCCTAACTCTAAAAACAATTGGTATTGAAGTCAAGAAATCAAAGGAGATGCACACACATCAATATATTATTTACTTTATAAATCATCTCTGTCAGAGACCATATCTATTCCACTGATCCTTAATATATTTCTACTGGAGCTCCTGGGTGTTACCTCTATTGCCTTAGCGCAAGAATAAAAAAGCCCATCAAAGAAGTAGAAAGCTTGCTGCTGGTATGTGAGGTGGTTTTAGGTGTTATATGAACAAATAGGTTTTATTTTATCAGCGAGGTGTTTATGTAGTATGTTGTAAGAACATTTTTAATACAGGTATATTGGAAACATACTAAAGAAAATATTTAAGCTTTTTAAAAATTATCAATTTAAAGAAAAATAGTAAGTCACTTTAAAAAATAACAGAAGAAGCCATATTTGGATACAGCAAAAGTTAGGAAGAAAAGAACATAATTAAGTTTAGAAAACCATGGATTAGTAATACATATATTTTCTTCCATTATTTTAAATAAGAGGGCTTTAATGTTATGGCTGTCAGAAAACTGGTTTCTGAAATGGAAATCTAGCTATGTGCAATTTAGGCTTTTATTTTCAAAAGCATTTAAACTGAAGTCTTTTTTTTTTTTCTTTTGAGAAAGAGTTTTGCTCTTGTTGTCCCAGCTGGAGTGCAATGGCGTGATCTTGGCTCACTGCAACTCTGCCTCCTGGGTTCAAGGGATTCTCCTGCCTCAAGCTCCTGAGTAGCTGGGATTATGGGTGCCCACCACCGTGCCCAGCTAATTTTTCTATTTTGAGTAGAGACAGCGTTCCACCATGTTGGCCAGGCAGTCTTGAACTCCTGACCTTAGGAGATCCAACCGCCTTGACCTCCCAAAGTGCTGGGATTACAGACATGAGTCACTGTACTGGCCTGAGGAATTTTCTTAAGCTTCTTCTTTTTTTCTTTTTGCCAGAGATCAGTTTTGAAGAAGGAAGTGGGGAAGAATTCTTTCCAGGTGAACACAGAAAATCTGATCATTCTGAAATATTTTAGTCCTGAATAAGTTTGCTGATAAAAATTTTCTATTCAAAGTTTCTCCCAGTGATAACATTGTCATCAGATGCTAACAACCCATCATCCCTGTGCCTGATGATTATATCTCTTTTCCTGAAAATCAATAGGAGAGCTGAGAAGGAGGAAGGCAGCCCTGGTGGGAGGGGAGATCCAGGTCCCCAGGGCTCCTCTCCCACCTCATTATGACCTTTAGAAAGGGCTCCTCCTCTCTCCCATACATCACTCTTGCCATTTGGGAGGAATGGGACAGTGACTTTATCATCATATGGAAGGATAAATGAGTTCCTGTCTACAGGCACCCTGAAACACTTGAAATGTGAAGAGAGATGGTGATGGAATGGCAGGGTTGCGGGCTGTGTCTGTGATCACAGGAATGAACAGAGCATGTGGCTAGGCGATGGGATGTGAGGCCCATTCTGAACATGGAACAAGTTACTGGTTATACTTGGAACCCCCACACACCTTTGTTGTCATAGAGCATGATTAAAATGAATGAGCAAATGTTAAAGTCAGGGCTGAAATCATCTCCTGGCTTGTTTCCTTTTTTTTTTTTTTTTTTTTTTTTTTTTTTTTTTTTTTTTTTCCTGATTTACTTGTTTGTAGTGGATGAGGAGGAAGCGGTGCTGTAGAAGACTGGATTTTAAGATTCATAAACTGCAAAGGTAAAATCACAGTGACTCGCTATAGAGGCTTTAAAAGAGGATGTGGAGAAATAGGAACACTTTTACATTGCTAGTGGGAGTGTAAATTAGTTCACTGTGGAAGACAGTGTTGTGATTCCTCAAGGACCTAGAAATAGAAATTCCATTTGACCCAGCAATCCCATTAGTGGGTATATACCCAAATGATTATAAATCGTTCTATTATAAAGACATATGCACATGTATGTTCACTGCAGCAGTGTTTACAATAGCAAAGACTTGGAACCAACTCAAATGCCCATCAATGATAGACTGGACAAGGAAACTGTGGCACATATACACTATGGAACATTATGCAGCCATAAAAAATGATGAGATCCTGTCCTTTATATGGACATGGAGGAACCTGGAAACCATCATTCTTAGCAAACTGACACAAGAGCAGAAAATCAAACACTGCATGTTCTCACTCATAGGCAGGTGTTGAACAATGAGAACACAGGGACACCAGGAGGGGAGCATCACACACTGAAGTCTGTGGGAGGAGGGACTAGGGGAGGGACAGTGTGGGGTAGGGAGTTGGGGAGGGATAACATGGGGAGAAATTCCAGATATAGATGATGGGGATGGAGGCAACAAACCACATTGCCATGTATGTACCTATGCAACAGTCCTGCATGTTCTTCACATGTACCCCAGAACCTAAAGTGCAATAAAATATATACATAGAAATAAAGTAAAATAAAATGGATGAACCTGATTCTCAGTTCACAGTTTCCTGTGTGACACTGAGGAACCAGGTTAACCTCTCAGTTCCTTCAGCTGAAGGGGGGGTACCGGTATTGATTGACTTACGACCTATGCAACTTACGACCATTCGACTTTAAGACCACAATCGCTAGCCACGACTGCTCCGCGTCTGGCAGTGCAAACGTTGCCCAGCTGGGCATACGACAGTGTGGACCAGCTTCTGGCAGCACTACCATCTCCGCATGCACCATTTCAATTGTTATCCCAGACTCGGTACAGCAATTTGTGTTTTGTGTCTTGGATATTTTTCATCAAACCCCTCCCAAGATGTCTACCAAGAGGAAATTGTCTTTGTCTATGCCTCAGCCTGTCAAGAAGGAAAGAAAGGCCATCGATCTCGACATGAAAATGAAGGTAATTAAGCAGTACGAAGGAGGAAAGAAAGTGAATGTGATTGCACGTGATACGAAGTTATCACACTCGACTGTGTCGAAGATTTTGAAAGATAAAGAAAGAATTCGTGAAGCTGTGAAAGGTTCTGCACCCATGTGATCAACAGTTATAACAAAGCAACAAAGCGGGCCCATTCACGAAATGGAGAAATTGCTATATATTTGGATGGAAGATCAAATTCAAAAATGGCCAATAAAATGTTTCGTACACTTTTACATATTTTGATATATTTTGCAATTGGGAAAATGTTTCCTATGGTATTTTTTACACCTGTATTTTGTATTTTTGTATGCACCTGTATTTTGTAATTTTGTATGTTTTGCAAATATTAAACCAGTTGTACTGGTAATGCAGTGTTTTACTTAAGCCTGACAAATGTAAAAATAAGAAACAACATGGTGTAGAGATGATACAAATGGCATAAAAATGAACAAAGAAAATTATGATATATAACAATAATGAAAGAAAATTATGATAAAATATGACTTAAAGATTTTTATAACATCATTTCACAGTATTGTACATATAGCCTACTCAACTTATGACCAAATCGTGTTACGACCGGTCTGTCGGAACCAATCGTGGTCGTTAAGTCGAGCACTAGCTGTATAATAATAACAGTGATCTCTTGTTGTATTTGAGATAATTAAATGAGATAATGCAGTGAAGCATACAATGCTCAGCACATAATTCTGCCTCTTAGTATTCATTTAAATGAATAATTTAACATAACTAAATTATTATGAACTTAACCTCTTTAAGTTGCACTTCCTCATCTGTGAAATGGCAACAATAACTACTTTCTATTTCATTATGTTAATATGAGAATCAAATGAGATCCTGCAACATTATTCTTGGCAGCCTTTCTGTCCTTCCAAGATTTCAGTTAAATGGGCCTGAATGCTCTAAATTTTTTAAAATTTATGTGATCCTAGTGTTTACTAACACACATGAACACACACACACACATATTCAGAAACTCAGAGTTTCTACAAATTTCCCATCTTACTTTCTCATTGCCCTTATCTCCATGCCTGCTTACAAAGGCATTTCCAGGAACCCATGTGTCAAATTCAGACCCAAGATTCTGTCCTCTTTCTATTCTTCTAAGAAATCTCATCACTTTGAGCATGCATGAGCTTAGCAACTTTACTGAAGATCGTGAAACATAGTGTCTTGATATGGTGCCCCATCTTCTATACTGTGCTATACCCCACTGGTGTCAGCATTCCAAAAGCCATACACTGCCCACCTTGCCATGCAGAGCTGGCTGGTGGAGGCAGTTCTAATGTTTATACTGCAACTTTTGGAATGACACTTCCCACTTCCCATTCCAAATATCTTCCTTTGTCAACTAAAAAACATGCATTGTAAAATATCAGATATGTAAATTACAAGAAGGCTGTAATTTTAATTCCAAGTCAATTCAGGATATATTTATTGATGACCTTCTTTAGTCTTAGATGATGCTGGTTTCTCCAAATGCAATAATAGCTGAAACATATTTCCTTCTCCAAAAAGCTGGCAGCCAGGTGCAAAAAGAGTGAGGATGGCAAATGGTTAGACAGCATCATCAGTGAAGTGGGGATAACACCGTGCATCTCCCACTTCTAGAGAAGGTAAAAAGGGTGCAACGGATAATGAGATCTGCAGGAGAAAGACAAGATTAAAAAAAAGGAAAAAGAAGAGAAACCCATTTCAGGTAGATGAAAAACTATTGCAAATGAAAAGAAATAAAAAAAATTTAGTAGCATGGCATGTTGAGGGAACAAAAAATATGTTATTGTGTTTAGAGTCCGGGCTAGGCGCTGAGATGGATCTCTATTCCAATATGTAAATATTTCTAAAACTAAAACAAAATTGAAAAAGTCATATTTTAATACTATTTAGATAAAAATAATGATCAAATCCAGCTCAGAATTATTAATCTGGAATAAAAATAGGCATTGAAACAGGCATTGAAATCTCAGGCTTATTCTCATTTTATGTGTGTGTGTGTATATATATATATATATATATACATACACATATATATGTAATTATTATTACAATATCTGTTATTGCTTGTTCCTATCACAATGTATTGTGATATATATATGTGAGATATATATGTATGTGATATATATATATGTGATATATACATCTATATCACAATACATTGTGATAGGAGCAAGCAATAACAGATATTGTAATAATAATTACAATAGATAATTATGTAGCTTCAGGATATCTTGGTATCTAGAAAGATGACATGTAAGAACCCCAAAAAATAGCGTTTTCAAGGGCATATACAAATGCAGCCTTGGATGCTAATGAGAATCCCAAATAAAAATAAAAAATGTTGGGGGGCATAGGAGAGAGACTCATGAGGGGTGGGGAGGGATAACATGGGGAGAAATGCCAGATATAGTATGCACCTAAATTAAAATAAATAAATTAAAAATATATATAACAGCTTACACAACCACTCTAAGAATAATTTAATCCATCAATAAATATTTATAACAAGAAAATAAAAAAAATGCATATCAATTATAGCCCTTGGGGGCCAATTTTCCTGTTCTCTATCATTAAAAGTTATTCATTGCAATGAAAATAGGTTTTTACAGCTAGTACTAAAATTTCTATTTAAAAAATAGCTACAAGATTATAGTTATCATAAATAGAGGAAAAACAGCATGAAATTGGAGGTTGTCAAGGTAAAAGAAGAACGTAGACTTAAAACTGAACTCAGAGAAGACCCATGTAATAAGCATGGTTATTCCACCTTAGAGAGATGAGAAATGTCCTATCTTTCTCCTATATAAATGGTTTTTAAAATACATACATATATATATATATATATATTTCTAATATAAATGGATCTCACCTTCTAAATTTGAGAATAGAATCTAGACATGTTTGAATCTCAGGGTTTATCCTACCAAAAGCTCAAAGAATGACCTCCTGGTCTTTGCCCAATATGCCCGGCCCTACTCTTTTTATGAAACTGTGGGTACAGTTTTCTTTACAATGAACAGTACCAACTGTGTGTTGAGAATTTATGTAAAAATTTACTTAGACTGTATGGGGTAGCTGAATAACATCTGAAGTACCCTAATCAGGAATCTACACTCTAGGGTTTTCATTAGCTCCTAAGAGTTCTTAATCAGTTATGTACACCCCAGAAGCAGGTATTGCTAGTGCTTCAAACATTACTATATAAATTTCCCAGAGTTTATTAGTTACAATAAAGGATACTAGAAGTGAATTTTTGTTGATAAAAAGTAACAAAAATAACATTTTGGAGACACTTTGTTTAAAAGTATTGTTGATAAGCTTGACACTTTAATGCCTCTGGGTTAGTACTCCAGATCTAGAAGGTTTGAGCATCTGTTCTCCACAAAAATGGAATAGTTTGGGATTCAATGGAATTTTCAAAGGGCCTGTAAGAATGGAAAGTAGAGTCTCCACCTATAAGAAATAGGCTGTATGACCGTTTATGCACCTCGTTGTTAACAATGTCTGTTTCTATGTCAGAGCTTGACAGGGGACTGGCTGTCATTGAGACCCAAAGCTTCATAGTATTGCTGGACTGTGTGAAGACATCTAGTTTACACTGACTTCTAACTGTCGGAAGTAACCGATAATTACCAAAGGACTTTACTCACTGTGAAAATCAAACGATCTTTACCTGGGTTCCTGAAATTCCAATCTACATGCACACACTTGCAAATCATCCTTATCAAAGTCATGGCACTTTAGCACTATGGTGATTTTGACTCCCAAGTGATGTTTGGCAATGTTTGGAGACATTTTTGTTGTCACAATTGGAGGTAGGGGTGCTAGTAGCAACTGATAAATAGGCCAGGCATGGTACTAAATATTCTACGGAGTAAAAGACAATGGTCTCTCTCCAAAAAATTTTCTCTGGTTTCAAATGTCAGTAACGCTGATGCTGAGAAATTCTGAGCTAAGGATATACGGATACAGCTGGGGCCGCATGCCTGAAAACTGATAAGACCTAATTCTCTGAGTCTTAGGAGAAGCCACATCTTCATTTCCTTTCAGAACATCTTCTGGATTCCATCCCAAGATCCCCTTTCTCTCTCAAATAAACATCAAGAATTATATAAATCTGTTAATTCTTGGTGAAGCAAAGGAGCTCATCATTAAAGTTTTGCAGAACTTCTATTATGCATAGTGTTTGACCACAGATGGGGATTTTTATATTACCAATCTTTAGAAGGTAGAAAACAGTAAGAATATTCCAACTATCCATAGCTCAATAAACCCTCTTCTTGACTTTGAAGAAACCACACATTCAGTCCAATGGTTGTGAGACATTGACATTACACATTTCTTGTTCTAGTTTTTTTCTAGAAGTTAGAAGGGGCAAGCAAGCATGACAGTGCTACATAACAATGTCCATAGTAATAATGGACATGATGATGATGCTAGTTATTTACTGCTGTAAAACTGATAGGGCAAGGTGCTGTGCCTCACGTCTATAATTCCAGCACTTCAGGCAGCTAAGGCAGGTGAACTGCTTGAGCTCAGGAGTTTCAAAGTAGCCTGGGCAACATGGTAAAACCCCGTCTCTACAAAAAATACAAAAATAAGTCTGAGCTACTTGAGGGGCTGAGGCAGGAGGATTGCTTGAGCCCAGGAAGTGGGGGTTGGAGTGAGCTGCTGCCACTGCACTCCACGGTGACAGAGTGAGACCCTGTCTCAAAAAACAAACAAAAAAAGGATCCCATAGTACTAAGAATGTGCCTTATATTATTTATATATTTTACAACCACCTTATTAGGTAGGTGTTAATTTCCGTTTTATGAATTAGGATACTAAGTCAAAGGAGGTGATTTAGGTTACGTACATTCACACTGACACCTAATGAAAGAGGAGGGATTTTAACTCATAATAGAAATGTTTCAAACCCAAACTCAGTAACATTAATTCATTTCAAATGTATTAAGTATCATATACTAGGCACTTATTTGGGGAACTTGAGATAAATCAAGGAGCAACCTGGACTAACATCTCTTGACCAGTTATTTATACCATCTATAATATGAACATTTTCAGCTATAGTAAAGAAATGAATTGTTTTCTTTGCTTGTCACTGAATTGGATTATGAGTTTTTTTTCACTATACATGTTTATCACCATCTTAGTTCCCATTCAACCAGATTTTATTGTTAGGTGACTTTTACTTACTTTGTATGCCAGTCCAATGCAAGCATTAGAACAGAGCAAAATCTTTCTGATTTCCCCAGCAAATCAAATACTAAAACTTAAAGTTTCATAAACTACAGCCCAAGCTCTTAAAGCTTAGAGACTTGGAGAGAGAAGCATTTACTCGAGGCAAAGTTCTCTTTTGAGTTCTGTGTGAAGAATCTTACTGAGATCCAAGACTTTAATCATCGAAGACTCAGTCTTCACTGTCGTTTGACCCATTGTCACCACTCTCACCCAGGCAAAAATTCCCTTTGACTTTAGTAGCTGAGAGAGTAACTGGAGATTGGCCTGAAAAGTGGATGCTGCACCTGAGGGGTTGGGGGTTTGCAGAAACATTGGTTTTGTCGCTTAATAGTGGGATTGCCAGTCATGCCATTGTAAACACTAATCCATGTTTCAGGTTAGCAAATACGACAGTGTCACAGAATTGTCATAGAATGGTGCTCAAGGATGTCCATTTTGGAAAGAGTTAAAAGAGGAGACATTCAGAGACCAAGGAAAAGAATGTATGGCCCACATAAGGGTGTAACCAGCAACTTGGCAATGCATTAGTTGTTGTTAGTCAAATAATATGTTTGCAATCTGGAGAAACATAAACTACTAAGGAGGGGCAACCATAAATGCTTAAAAAGCTAAACTTGAGAATCAGAACAAAGCTCTGATCTCTGCTCCATTACCTATCAGCTGCATAACTTAGGGCAAGTTATCTCCTTAATGCTTTTACACCTATTTGCTTTACCCATAAAAAGACAATATTGATAGTATTTACCTTGAAGGATAAAAATGAAATAATATATATAAAACACTTAGAATGTGTGGCACATTCTAACAATAAAAACTAAGGATTGTTACTATTAGTTAGCCAACTTGCTCATTCAGGTAAGTATTTTCAACCTATCTTTGGAAGCCTGAAATCAGAACTTTTTCTGTAGATAGTGTTCCCTGCAAAATATGAGAAAAGATAGCATATTTTCAACGGCCTTTCAGTATAAGAAGCTAGAATTATCTCATCGGTAACATATGAATTACCTGGAAAAGTTTCAAATCCTAGTTTTGCCACAGCAAAATTCTTAATGCCTTAATCATTAAACTAATCACTTACATTTACTCTGAAATATTCTTTTTTAGTTTTCTTCATAAATAATGATCATCTAAGTTTAAAGATAAAAAATATCAATATCCAGGAAAGAATTGCAAAACTAGATAAGTGAAAGGTATTGTTTAGCAAACATTTTGTATTCTGAAAGAAACAGGAATACATCGTCACTAGTTCTGTGGCTATGAACTAGGGGAAAAGAAAGTGGTTACTAAATAATGCTCCAGTGGATTGTGATATGAGACAGATCATAAAATTGAGATTTAAACTGAAAAAGACCAAAGGAAGTGATGAAAATTAACTTAGATGGTCAGAAAGTAAAATTGAAAAAAGGAAGGAAATGAAACTTACAAGAGGAAATACAAAACCACAGTATCAGGGAACGCTCCTTTGGATATTAGCATGGTGGAAACTGAGCTCCTAAGTGCTCTGTCGATAAGCATGGCTGTCATTAATCTTTTGTGACAAGACACTTTGGAGTAACCAAATTGTGATAGTCCCAGGCTCTTTATTATCCTCAGGATGGAAGATGACTTCTATGTACAGTAATTGTTGTATCGTGTTTCTCCATTGTAGTAAGTTTTAACAGAAATGGCTTTCAAGAGCTGTCTTAATAAAAGTGATTTAGAAAGAAAAAAAGTACCAAACTTCACTTATTTCTTTTTCACCGTGTTCACTTAGATATATTTGGATTTGAACATTTTTTTAGAAGGGCAGAGTTACTATGTCATTTGAAGCAGAAATAAGAACTGAGAGGTTTGCATTTGGTCCAGGGTTTTCTAACAAAGGATATACCACCAATTGTGTAATTAGTGCTATTTGCACATGTTCTGTAAATCTCAAATCTTATGACATTTAAGCTTTTCATAAGAGAGATTTTCAGAAAGAGGTTAAGATCAAAGTTAGACAAATCCAAATCTAAACTATTATCTCTTAGTGCAAAACTAGAATTTATAGCAAACAGGTTTTCCTTAGCAAAAAAGAGAGAAAGAGGGCCTTTTAATTTGCTACGATAATTATAGAACTTCGAAGAGAGAAAAAATTGGAAAAAAAATAACAAGACAGAAATCAGGCCCCCCACAATGTACTTCTCAGTAAAAAAAAAAATACATGGTCGGGCTGACAGGGATGGCTCTGCAGTTCCGACAACTGTATTTGATTTCAACTAGTTCTTACTGCATGACCATGAATGAGCAAATTTCTTAACTTCTTTGAGTCTCAGTTATGCCACCTGTTAAGCATAGATGATAATAGTACCTATTCCTTACAGTTGTTTTGAAAATTAATGTTCCAAGTAACAATGCTTAACAACTAGTGCCTACAACATGGTAAATCTTTACTGAGGGTGGACAGACACACTTGTGGTGGGTTGAATGGTGGCCCCCAAAATATATGACCATGTTCTAGATCCTGCAAATGTGATCCTATTTTTAAAATACACTCTTTGAAAATGTAATGATGGATCTCAAGATGAGATTATCCTGAATTAAGCAAGTAAGCCCTAAATCCCAAAAAAAAAAAAAAAGTAGCTTTACAAAGACAGAAGATAAGGCACACAGAAGGGAAGACAATATGAAGGTGGAGGCAGAGAGTGGAGTGATGCAGCCACAAGCCAAGGAAAGCCAGGAGCTCCACAAGATGCTATGAAAAGGTAGCCAATTTTTTTTCCTGGAACCTTAGAAGGATATATCTCTGCCAACATCTTTATTTCAGATTTCTGGTCTCCAGAACTTCAAAAGAATTAATTTACATTGTTTTAAGCCACCTAGTTTGTGCTAAGTTGCTATAGCAGCCCCGGGAAATTAATATAGAGCTATTTTTTAACAGCTTTATTGAAAAACAGTTTCAATCCCTACAGTTCTTCCATTTAAATTATATAATTCAATGGTTTGACGTATATTATGTAATTAGATTTCTTTACATTGTAGTGAAGTACATATTTTAAAAAAGTTTTTCATGTTAACCATCTAAAAATACACAATTCGCTGTCATTAATTATAGCACAATGTTGTACAACCATAACTCTCTCCTTATATTCCAAACTTTTCATCACCCAAACAGAAACTCTAAACCCATTAAATAATACTCCCCATTTCCCTCTCCTCCCCACCCCTAGTATCCTCTAATCTACTTTCTATAATATACGGCTTTTTACCATTCTAAATGCTACTACTTTTACCATACCAACGATTGGAGCTGTGATAGTGCTATCTCTGTGACTAGACAGGTGATTTTTACGAAATGTAATTGCCAGACAATGACCTAAAAATGAAAATATCTATCAGTTCCTCAACTGTGTGCTATAGGAGGTACTCATCTACCAGGCAACTGATTTGGACTTTGTAGCTGTGTAGCCCAATGAAGCTCAGGAGGCTCTGAAAGTGATTATACAAGAAGGGCTGTATTCTTTTCACCTCAAATGTCTACATCCTGATATATTCTTGCTTTATCAGTGTATTTAAACCTTTTCTCTTCCTGGGTATACTTAGTGGGCAATTTGGGTCTCTAGAAGTTTTCTCCATAATCCATAGGCTGTCTGCTATATTGACAGTAGGCAGAATTTCGAGTTCACTCTCTTGATATGAAAAAAATTGTCTGAATTTTTTCCCTTATCCCACTTTTGATTTCTTTCCGATTTGAAACATGGTTATCTGGGGGAGATATTTTATAGTATTTGTTCTACTTTCTGTTCTTTATGCTACTTATTCATTAATTCAACAAATGTTAATTAGGGGAAATGACACACTATTCTAGGCAATATAAAGGAAATAAGTATTTGCATTTCCTTGGTCTATACTTGTATTTATCATCATCACTGCTGCTTACCAGGCTTTGAAGCATGTGCAAACTTTAGAAAGTTCTTTTTACTGGTTGTTTTAAAGATAATCATTCATAGGCCAGGTGCAGTGGTTCATGCCTGTAATCCCAGCACTTTGGTAGGCTGAGGCTGGTGGATCACTTAAGGCTAGGACTTCAAGACCAACCTGGCCAACATGGTGAAACCCCGTCTCTACTAAAAATACAAAAATTAGCCGGGCATGCACCTGTAATCCCGGCTACTAGGGAGGCTGAGGCAGAAGAATCGCTTGAGCCCGGGATGCAGAGGTTGCAGTGAGTCAAGATCGCACCACTGCACTCCAGCCTGGGTGACAGAGCGAGACTCCATCTCAAAAAAAGAAGATAATCATTAATAATAGTTGGGGCTAGGTCACAGGGCATAATATTTTAAACCATTTGCCAGAAATTTTTTCCGTTCCTTAGGAAAAAAGGCTCTTTTTTGATCCAGAAAATTCCTTTTATGTATAGTGACAATCATATCTGGGTTTGGGTCCTACTTCTGCTACTAATAGTAGATGGACCTTAGGCAAGGTATTTAATCATGCTAGGTCTAATTTTTCTTACTTAATAAAGTATAATGCTTGAGTCTACATCTTAGAGTTTTGAGAATTAAATGACATGAATTGTTTAAAATTACCAGCACAGTATCTCGCACATGAATGTTTAAGAAGTGGTATACAAAGTGATCAGGTTAGAAGGCCAGCAATCTAACACAAATACTAAATAGTCTTTAGTTTTAGAAAGTTTCCTTTCTCTAGAAAATTTATCCTATTATTTTTACAGGCATCTTCTTAGATATCTTTGTTTTATTTTGTATCTTAAAGATAAGATCTGTGGTTTGAGATTAGACCTAGATTGAATAACTCTTTTCCTCAGCAAAATATAGCCCTCCTCATTCAGTGATCCAATGAGCATTTATAAAACACTCACCATCTCCAGGGTGCTATGTTCTGTACTTTGTCCTAGAAATTCATGACGTAGTGGGATACAGACTTGTAAGCCAATTATTTAAAAAAAATAAAATAAAGCTTGTAATAGGAGGCTACGCTGGGCACTAGGGAAGTATTATGAAGTCGATACAACTCCAACTTGCAAAGGCAAGGGAAGTGGCATTTAAGGTGAGTCTGGCATCAGACATAAAAGGCAAGTAAAAATAAAAGAAATATAAGATTCAAGGTGCAAGAAAGGGCACAGCATGAATACAAACTTCTATGTTTGCTTTATGTGCAAGAACAAGAAACTCTTGAGAGTGAGACAGGAGCTGAGACTGACAATAGCCAACCTAGAGCTGAGGAATTTGGCTCCTCTCTCAAAGATAATGGAGAGCAATTATAACTTTTCAAATAATTAGCTTCCTTCCTTCCTCCTCTCTCCCTCGTTCTTTCTTTCTTTCCTTCTTTCCTTCCTTTTCTTTCTTTCTTTCTCTCTCTCTCTCCCTCTCTCCCCTCCTCTTCCTCCTCCTCCTCCTTCTTCTCTCTTTCTCTCTGTCTCTCTCTCTCTGTCTCTCTCTCTCCTTCTCTCCTTCTCTCCTTCTCTTTTTCTCTCTTTCAATGGAGTTTCACTCTTGTTTCCCAGGCTGGAGTGCAGTGGTACAATCTCAGCTCACTGCAATCCCTGCCTGCCAGGTTCAAGCAATTCTCCTGCTTCAGCCTCCAGAGTAGCTGGGATTACAGGCATGCACCACCACACCTGGCTAATTTTTGTATTTTTAGTAGAAGCAAGATTTCACATCAGTCGGGCTGGTCTTGAACTCCTGGCCTCAGATGAACCACCCACCCCGCCTCTCAAAATCCTGGGATTATAGGAATTACAGGTGATGAGCCACCACATCTGGCCATAATCAGAAATCTTAATCGTATTTCCAACCTGCCTCCCCTGGTGTTTTCCACACCCACCTATTAAGCCTATTGTAAAGTTTCAAATAATTAACAATCTTTATTTATTTTGCTTTTATTTATTTATTTATTTTGAGTTGGAGTTTCACTCTTGTTTCCCAGGATGGGTGCAATGGCACGATCTTGGCTCACTGCAATCTCCGCCTCCTGGGTTCAAGTGATTCTCCTGCCTCAGCCTCCAGAGTAGCTGGGATTACAGTCATGCACCGCCTTTGCCAGAAGAAAAGCAGAGCCCCAACACTCAAGGCAAGTGAAGGGTTACAGTCAAGTGAAGGGACAAGCAGGTAAGTATGCAATCACACCTGGATACATTAAGGGCTGTTGCAGAGGGCAGTCAAACATGCTTTGTGAGAACAGTAAAAAGATACCTAATCAAGTCTTGGTAAGGTCAGAGGAAGAGCTCCAGAAGAAGGGTTTCTAAACTAAGCCTTGAAAGATCAACATGGAAAGGCCGGGCGCGGTGGCTCAAGCCTGTAATCCCAGCACTTTGGGAGGCCAAGGCGGGTGGATCACAAGGTCAAGAGATCGAGACCATCCTGGTCAACATGGTGAAACCTCGTCTCTACTAAAAATACAAAACATTAGCTGGGCATGGTGGTGTGTGCCTGTAATCCCAGCTACTCAGGAGGCTGAGGCAGGAGAATTGCCTGAACCCAGGAGGCGGAGGTTGCAGTGAGCCGAGATCGCGCCATTGCACTCCAGCCTGGGTAACGTGAGTGAAACTCCGTCTCAAAAAAAAAAAAAAAAAAAAAAAGAAAGATCAACATGGTAAAATGCTCAGGAATTGTGGCTGGAAGGGTCCACTAGGCTGAGAAAATAGCATATAGAAACCTATTGTCTCAAGGCAGAGAGAACATATGTAGAATACAAAACACTAAAAGGTGTTCAGTATGACTAGGACTTACAGTGGAAAGTGGGAAATAGTAAGATACTTGGCAGCAAAGTAAGATACTCAAAGAGAGAGAGAGAATCATTATGTGAAGGGCTCATTAAAACATGTTTTGGAGTTTGGAATTTATTTTGAAGGTAATGGGTATCAAAAAAGGTCTGCAGAGAAGCAGCATAACCCTACTTGCATCTTAGAAAGATCACTTTGAAGATACAAAAGTATCTTCAGTTCATGACAGAAGTCAGGAAAAGAGAATCAATGGTTATCCTGGTGGGTGAAGTGTGATTTCAGACTGAGAAGAGGAGAGACTGGGAAGGGATTCTGAGAACATTGTCCTATAAGGGAATACTTAGAGAAGTGCTTGAGGGATAAAACAAGAGATAAAGAAATCAGTTCTACTTTGTAGAAGCCTGCTGCAATAATCTTGATAAAGGATAAGTATCTTAATTATGATAGCGGTAGTGGGTATAGCTTGGATAGATATTTAGGAAGAAGAAGGCAATGGACTTGGTAATGTGAGAAATAAAGAATGAGAAGGAGTTAAGGATAATGCCAAGATTTCTGATTTCACAAGCCCAGCGGCTATGTTTTCATTCTGGTGAGGAATTCAGAAGAAAGAGCTCTGCTTTGGAAGAAAGTGACAGATTCAGTTGTGAATGTGTTAAACTGAAAGGAATGTTCCCAAAGAATATTTTAACAGAGACAGATACTTATGAGGGAATTGATATTCAACATAGACAGAAAATACAGATTTGGGATTTGCTAAAAAGAGGTGGTCACAGAAGCTTTTGGAGTACTGGAGACTGCCCAAGATAGAAGAAATAAGGGATAAAGATGGAGCTTGAATTTATCAATTTCAATTTTCGCATTTATGGAATTGGCAAACATGGGCACATATTAAAAGTCCTGGCAGGAGCAGGCAGAGAGGTAAGAAGAAAACTAAAAGAAAGTATTATTACATGAACCAAGGAAGGAGTAATGGGAAGAGAAAGTATTAAATCCTATCATGGGCTACAGAGATTCAAAAATAATGACTAACAAATTTCACTTTAGACAGACAACTATAGACATATATGACTGACAGTCAAGAGCATATTGAGAATAAAGATCAGAAATCAGTTATGAAACTGATGCACACGTCCAAGCAAGAGATGATAAGATCTGGGCTAGTTCAATAGTAATGGGGTACTGGCAGGAGACAGACGGGGGATATCTATCCATTATCTGTTATAACATTAGACATGTTAGGGGATACAGATAACAAGGCTTCACAATAAGGGGTAAGGGATGAAACAGAGTCATGGAGAAGAGAGATGCTTAATTTAGTCAGGAATTCATTGATTGTGAGAACCATTGAGAGTTCCAAGTAAAGCAATGTATAACTATAATGTATCAATTAAAACAAAAGTATCTTCAGTTCATAACAGAAGTCAGGAAAAGATAATCACCAGTTATCCCTGTGGGTGAGGAGTGATTGGACAATGAGAAGAGGGGAGGCTGAGAGAGGATTCTGAGAACATCGTCCTGTAAGGGAAGAGAAGGAACACCTAGAAGGACAGTCACTACGATAGAAGAAGAGCCTTGAAAACTAAGTGAAACAAGAAAATCTTCAGTCTCAATCACTACAGAAAGCATCAGTTCCACGAATTAGTTCTCTTGGACTGACTCAGTTCTTATTCCATGAGTGTGATGTTACTAAGAATAAATTCCCCTGTAAATACTCTGGATTTAGAATAACAAATTAATTGATCCTTTATAAAGAAGATGTAGACAAATGTCAATATGGAACAGAAAAAAGTTAGTATCTCTGACAGAATTAAGGTTTTGGTTTTGATACAGTTCATTGTCAGTGAATGATTTTTTTTAAATGACACATTGAATATAACATGCGAGTAGCCAATTGATAAACAAAGTGAATAGATGTACTCTGTAAGGCTGTATTAGTCATTTTGCATTTCTATAAAGGAATACCTGAGACTGGGTGATTTATAAAGAAAAGAGGTTTATTTGGCCCACGATTCTGCAGGCTGTACAAGCACAGCACAAACATTTCCTCAGGTTCTGGTGAGGCCTCAGGAAGGTTTTACTTATGACAGAGGTGAAGGGGAGGCAGGTGTGTCACATGGCAAGAGATTGGGCAAAATTGCCAGGTTTTTTAAAACCAGCTCTCACATGAACTAATACAGCAAGAACTCATTCAATGCCACGGAAAGGGCACAAACCATTCAGGAGGGATCCTCCTCCATAACCCTAATGCCCCCAACAGGCCCTACCTTCAACATTGGGGATCACATTTCAACCAGAGATTTGGAGGGGACAAATATACAAACCATATCAAAAGGTAAGAAAAACATTCTCTTAATAATCTGAAGGGGGCGCAATATGAAATATTACGAGACCAGTCTCTACTTCCCCATAGATTTTGCCTCATCTGTTTGTTGATGCCACTTTATAGTTAGACAAGATGTTGACATCTAGCATCCCATGAGACTATTATGTATGTATGTATGCCCCAAAATGCATATATCAACAATACCATTTAGTCCAGAAAAAAATATTTTAATGATAATCAACAATATATTCCAGCTGAATAAAATTTTTAAATAGATACTCTGGAGGAAGCGAAAATGCTTAAACAACTATGAATGAGAAGGAAGAATTAGATACTGTAAAGCATATAAAGAGAGCAGGGAAAAGCTCCGAAACTGGTCCAAACTTACAGGCATTTTAATCCACATTAGCAAAATACATTGGTAGAACCAAACTCTCTTAAATTGCAAAATGATTATATTAATGAATAAATATATTAACCATAATAGAGGCCTGTGTTCTTCCATGCACAAGTAGCTTTCCCTCATATGTTTGCTAATTTGAATGTTTTCATATATAATTAAATTGGTAGCTTTAATAAGATAAATGCTACATACTAAATGCTAGGTTGATCACTAAATACAAATTATCTTGATGTACAATGACTGCAATGAGAATTATAAATATCTCAGTGCACTAGATCTAGCCCCTAGAATAACACCAGAGTAACACTACTCCCCTAAATTGGCCCTCCCCACCCCAACTTGCTGGCTGTTTTCATGCTGAAAAACCAAGGAGGGTTTGGTGTTCAGAAAGTCTTCACATTAAGAATTCAGACAGCCTGAAATTACTTGTTGTCCAGATCTAACAGTCTTGCAGCCTATCATAAGCCCACAAATGGAATTTACAGGAAACAGAAACAGTTATAGAAGATTGTATCCTTTTAAACTAACGTTCTGAACCACTGACTAGCTTAGTGGCAAGAAAGTTATATTTTGACTCCAGATCATTGTCAAATGCCTCCTATGGATTCCATAATAAAAACAGAAACTAACCTTAAGAGTAAACTGCAGGGGTTCCTTTTGCCACATTGGGATCTAATAGAGTAGCCATGACTTCATATTTATTAATATCCATATCATCATTTTAATATACTACTTTATCTTTCCAGGAGAATACATACAGTGCAGCAAAAACCATATTTTACAAGCCAATTTTAAATGCCTTTTCATGATGATTCACGGTGCTCTAATACAGATTTCTCATCAATATGACCATCCTGCAGGCATGCATTAAAGCTGCAAATCATTCCTTGGGTGGTCTTACTGTCAGACTCCAAATGTACGGCAAACATAACTCAGATTTCTGAGTTAAGCATTTCCCTTGGATGCAATGGGTACATCCTGATTTCTGCAAAATGGAAGGAATGCCCATTAGGCCAGAGATAGATTTCAGTGTCCTCGATTGGAAGACATAACTGAGCCTCACTCTACCCAAGAATGAACATGCAGATACTCCAATATGGAGCACCGCCCTCCTGCCCCACAAAATAACCATGAGTTGAACATTTGTCTAGGTTTCTACCATTGGAAATTGTTTGATTATTTAAGTCTTTTTTTCCCTAGTAAGTGTTAATCAGCATTCCTGCTGCTGGTCCTTAGGGTTGTTACTATGGAACTTATAAAAGAATTTAGAGATGTAGCTGAGATAAAGGGGGATACCTGTGGATGAGTTCTTTCCATTGTCATTAGCATAAACCCTTACAGGCCAATTCCTGCAAAGTTGTGATAATCTGCTGGAAATAGACATGTATGATACAAAACATGGTGGGAAGGCTTAAATTGTTGAGTATTTAGCATATTTTCACACTGGTATTAAAAATGTTAGAAATAATTTAATCATTGCCTGATTATAGCAATGTTAGGATAATGAAATCCTTGCCTTATTACATATGGACTCATTCAGAGCCTCATTATTTATTTGGCAAGCATTAAGCATCAAATCAATTTAGTCAGATACTTGTAAATGGGAAATTCAAAATGAAAGTGAAAATGAAGATTAAGAGATAAAATTAAAACTATTTATTTCTAGCAGGAATAGAGCAATTTTCCTTGCAAGAGACCCATCCCAAGAGTTTAAACAGGAAGAAGGGCAAATGGCAGAATCCATCCCGAAGAAGAGAACTTAAAATGAAGAACAGTCAGCAAAGTATCCTCTACTTACATTTGCCTGGAACAAATGACATCAGAAGAAGAGGGTGATAACTTTGATTTGTAGTTGTGGAATATATGCTGTGCTTTTATGCAATTGATTGATTATTGTTGGAATGGTTTCCATTTCCAGCTCAATAGAAATGTGAAGAAGGGAAGTACATGCTAATCACTTGGGAATTTGTAGTTTCAGTTTACATATGAAGATATACTAACATTAGTGGGATGCAATAAATGTACTGAGTGGTATTTTGGTTTTGGACTTCAAGTAGTGGTCACATAAATGGCTACGTATTTTCGCATTGCAATGTGTATGGAAAAACATCCATACTAAGCTGAAGATGGAAATAATGTCATCATAAGCAGCTATTCGGCTGTTGCACGTAAGGACATTTTCTAATGCATTGATCCATAATAATTACTGGATTGGGATGCAGGAAGCTGATCAAGTTCATTGTGTAATGGGGAATAATTCCCAATAAAATCATAAGAAGGCCTTAAGAAGAAAATAACTTTTTTGGGACCTAGAGATAAATAGAGGTAATGCCAGGTCTACTTTAGGGGAGTATTTGGATGTGTTAGCCTGGTTCTTACACACCAGATAGCAATACCTGTGACAGCATAGAGAACCAGAAGCAGATGGGAGAAGAAGTTGGACTTAATTCTAGTCTTTCAGGCTAAGGCAAAAAGATAAACATTTAGACTGAATATTGGAAGCATTCTGTGTTTCTCACTAATCAGAGCATTAACCACAGGATGCAAAATTCATGATTATTACTGAAAGGGACACTGTTTAGCCTAGGAACAGGAAGAATACGTATTTTGTATTATGAAATTGGAGCAACAACAACAAAAAAAACCAAGACAATGGAAATTAACTATTCTTATTACATCAGGCACTGAGTTAGAAGCTTTCCATATAACATTTCATGTGAAGAAGATTCAAATTTAATAAAGAGAAAACAGATTTGGGCAGATTATGTCACTGCCTCAGGTCATATTGTTGGATATAATTGGCCAGGATTTAAAACCAGCTGTCTGATTCTAAAGCTTAAGCTTTTAAAAAACTGCAATCTTGGTTTACCAAGCATAAACCATCAGGTAAAAACAACTCCCATTCTGGCTTTCTATGGGATTCTGTCAGCCAGCTGGAGAGGCTGATGGAGAAGATCTGAGGTCAAACAGCTTCTGCGAAGTGACCCCAAATTCAATAAGCAGTCATTTAATCTGCTGAAGTGGTGAAAGTGACTTTAGTCTCAGTCAGTAGTGGATCAATTCATCCCCATTGGAATTTATTTTAATGCTTAGATTTTACTAGTCAGCTCACCAGAGAGTCGAGAGGAGGGTTAAAGGAGGAAATCCTTTAAAAAATCTACTTTTTTTCACTTGGGCTTGCTTGAAGTTCTTTTGTAAAAAGAGGCAATATTAATGTAAAGAGAGGGAATTAATATGCCCCTTTGCTCTGGTAATTACTAGGTAATTCTGCTACCTATTACCAATCACTGAGCTATTCTCAGGCAAAGACCTGTTGATTTTTTAACAAATTCATTATTACTGAGTTGCATTATTTTCTCTATGTTATCAAGTTTTGCTCCGTTTACATCTTGGCAAATAACATAAAGCTGCCAAAGCCCAATCAAACGCCTATGACAGTGAATATTTTAGAAATGCTTTTTGTCTCTTTGTAGACACCAATTCTTATTACTCACAAAAATAATTTGTAATTATTTCATTCTTAGAAAATTTACAGTTCCTTTAAAAAAACTGAACACTTATATTTCATGAATTCACGATTGCCCATGTGATTAGGATTAAAATCGTTTTGCTACTCTGATAAAGATTTGTTGTCCTTTGTGGTCATTATAACCAAGCCAATTCTAAAAAAATTGAAGGATTCTTTGCAAATAAGAGACATCTTATTATTAATGCTACTGAGCTCTTCTAAGCAAAGACAGAAACAATGTTGCAACTATATTGGAGAAGAAAGACAGAATGTAGTATCTCTCCAGATATTATATCAAGAGGAACACATTTGACAAGAAAATATAAAACACAGAGGTTAAAAAGAAAGTCAAATACTTAAGTCCAGGAAACTAGTAAAGAGACTTTAAAAAGGCTCACCAATGCCAGTTACAGATGCATTTTGGTTTGTATTGTAAAAACTGGAAGGCACTAGAAATACATATTAAGAACAAATATTAAGCAAACCACCTGGTTATGGATGCACCTATGCAACAACCCTGCATGACCTGCACATGTACCCCAGAACCTAATGTAAAATTAATATATATATATATATATATATGTATATAAAATTAAAAAACTGTTAAGGAAACAAATGCATGTGGAATCAAGGTAGTGAGGAAGGAAACGATGTGTTGACAGAATAAAGAAACTAATTTTGACTAGTTCAATAACAAGAAGACAATAGGGAGGAGGTTACACTGAGGTGGGTTAGGAAAATATTCCCTGTAGTCCAGAATCCCTTATATATCCTTTGATTGTAATGATTTCCGTCCCACCTAATCAATATCTTGATTTTGTGCTCTTTATCTTCCTGCCTTTTAAAAACTAGTCTATATGATTATGTTTTTTTATACAATATATTTTAACTTTTCCTGCTTTTGAATGTTAAAATATACTGACATTCAAAATATGCTCAAAATTATAGTTTTTAGAATTACATCATGCCTTTGCAGGTATGTTCTTTCATTTCTAGTTCTTTCATTTCTGTTGTTATTTTATTATTCAAATATATCACAATTTTTATAGTTTGCTGACTATAGCTAAATCTTTGGGATATGCACAGGGCTTGGCCATTACAAACAAAAATACACCAAATTGTTTCCCAAAGTACCAACTGACTCTATTTCAAGTAGTGTGTGAGTGTTCCTATTGTTCAACATTCTCATCACACTTGGTACCCTCAGATTTCTTTTAACCAATCAGGTAGGCATGTGGTGGTATTATAATTGTATCTTAATTTGCCTTTCTGATTAATTTACTGATTAATAAGACTAAGCATTTTTCATATGTTTATTGCCGATTTTGGTATTTACATTTGTGAAGTGTCCCTTAAAATCCTCCCAATTTAAAAAAAAAATGTTTTTTTATCTTATTGTTCTCCAAAATTTCTTTTATTTATTATAAACATGAGTTATTTGTCTGTTAAATATGATTTATTCTATTTTTCATGCTTTTCGTTAGGTCTTTCAATGAATAGAAATTCTTGTAGTGTAGTCAACTTAGAAACCTTTTCATTCATGATATCTTTTACATCTTGCTTAAAAATGTCCCCTGACCTAGAAGTCATGAAGATATTCTATTATCACTTAACTCATTATTTTGACTTTAACAGTTATGTTTACAATTCACCTGGATGTTAAGAGGCTCAGAATAATACCTTTGTTGCTAACAAATGTTCATACAGGCATGAACACTTTTTCCTAAACTACTTCCAAGTTTAATATTCTGTTCCACTGGTATATTCATCTATCTTTAAATAATTATTAATTATCATAGCTTTATATTAAGAGTTCTTCAGTTAAGCAAGTTCCTCTACTTTGTTTTTTCCACGTTGATTATTTTAAAATATTTATGATAGATGTTCAAATATAGAAGGATGTAAAAGATTAGTAAAGCAAATTACTATGTTCTCATAAACTGTTTTAAAAAATTATCAACTCAGGACCACTTATATTTCATGTCTATAGCACCACCCAATTTTCCCCACCACATCCAACATAAAAGTAGTTTTAGGAATAGCTCAAATGTCATATTGTTTTATCTGTATACATTCTGAAGAATACTTCTTATTTTTCATAACTACAGTGGCATTATTATACAAAGAAGTGAAGACAGAATAACTAATAATAAGTCCTCAAATCAGTGTTCAAATTTCCCTGATTATACAGAGGATAGATAAATAGACATAGATGTTTGTATATATTTGTGTACTTTTTGTGTCTATATACATTTTATGTATGAATACAATTTAAGTGTCTCTAATACAAAAAATCCAAAATCTGAAACACTACCTGTCTCAAGCATTTCAGATATGTGATAATCAACCTGTATATACATTTATGTATGCATAGACATATATTTTATATCTATGGATGTATAATTTTATGCATGTCCTGTTAATATGAATGCACATATACACTGTTTATGGATCTATATTTTCAATGTGTAATATGCTTGAATATGTGTTATCTTAGTCTGTTTTCTGTTGCTATAAAGGAATATCTGAGGCTGTATAATTTATAAAGAGAAAAGGGTTATTTTGCTCACAATTCTCCTGTCCGTAAGGTTCAAGATTGGACATCTGGTTAGGGCCTCAGGCTATTTCCACTCATGTTGGAAGGGGAGCTGATGTGTGCAGAAGTCACATGGTAAAAGAGGAAGCAAGAGAAAGAGAGAAGAGAGGTGTCAGGCTCTTTCTAACAACCAGCTCTCAGGAACTAATATAGTGAGAACTCACTAACCACCCCCCACCCCCAGAGAGATCCTTAGCCTATTCCTAAGTGATCTGCCCTTACCTTCCCTTTAAGCTCCACCTCACAACACCATCACACTGGGGATCAAATTTCCAATGTGATATTTGCTTGGCTGAAAAAACCTAAACTATAGAATGTTTATATGTATACACCATCAGAAAAATTGAAAACTTATTTGAGGAATTATTTTTAATTATTGCATGTCTTTGTCTAATAACATAGTTGTTTGTGTATGTTGGTCATATATATATACTTTTCATATTTCATATTTATACACAGAGGGCATGTATAGAGACACATAGGCATATGTAAAGTCTTTTTTGAATCAGAATCCAAATAAAGTCTCCATTTTGTAATTAGTTAATTTATTTGAATTGTCTTTAACATTTAACATTTCATTTTTATAGGGAAATTGCAAAGATAGTATGGAATTTCCTGTTTTCTCATGCTGTTTACCCTATTATTAACACATTTTTTTATAATTGAAAAGTGTTTCAATTATAAAACACTTTCTTTCATTCATAATTGCACTTTAGGGTCTGGGGTACATGTGCAGAACATGCAGGATTGTTGCATAGGTACATACATGGCAATGTGGCTTGCGGCCTCCATCCCCGTCACCTATATGCATTTCTCCCCATGTTATCCCTCCCCAACTCCCCATCCCCCAGTGTCCCTCCCCTATTTCTCCCCCACAGACCCCAGTGTGTGATGCTCCCCTCCCTGTGTCCATGTGTTCTCACTGTTCAACACCCGCCTATGAGTAAGAACATGTGGTGTTTGATTTTCTGTTCTTGTATCAGTTTGCTGAGAATGATGGTTTCCAGATTCATCCATGTCCCTACAAAGGACACAAACTCATCATTTTTTATGGCTGCATAGTATTCCATGGTGTATATGTGTCACATTTTCTTTGTCCAGTCTATCATCAATGGGCATTTGGGTTGCTTCCAGGTCTCTGCTATTGTAAACAGTGCCACAATGAACATAGGTGTGCACGTGTCTTTATAATACAACAATTTATAATCCTTTGGATATATACCCACTAATGGGATTGCTGGGTCAAATGGAATTTCTATTTCTAGGTCCTTGAGGAAGCACCACACTGTCTTCCACAATGGTTGAACTAATTTACACTCCCACCAGCAGCATAAAACTGTTCCTATTTCTCCACATCCTCTCTAGCATCTGTTGTCTCCAGATTTTTTAATGATCGCCAGTCTAACTGCCATGAGATGGTAACTCAATGTGGTTTTGATATGCATTTCTCTAATGACAAGTGATGATCAGCATTTTTTCATATGTTTGTTGGCATCATATATGTCTTCTTTTGAAAAGTGTTCATGTCCTTCGCCCACTTTCGAATGGGCTTGTTTGTTTTATTCTTGTAAATCTGTTTAAGTTCTTTGTAGATTCTGGATATTAGCCCTTTGTCAGATGGGTGGATTGCAAAAATTTTTTCCCATTCTGTTGGTTGCCAGTTCACTATAATGATTGTTTCTTTTGCTGTGCAGAAGCTGTAGAGTTTAATTAGAAGCCATTTGTCTATTTTGGCTTTTGTTGCCAATGCTTTTGGTGTTTTGGTCATGAAGTCCTTCCCTATGCCTATGTCCTGAATGGTTTTGCCTAGGTTTTCTTCTAGGGTTTTTATGGTGTTAGGTCTTATGTTTAAGTCTTTAATCCATCTAGAGTTAATTTTAGTGTAAGGTGTCAGGAAGGGGTCCTGTTTCTGCTTTCTGCACATGGCTAGCCAGTTTTCCCAACACCATTTATTAAACAGGGACTCCTTTCCCCATTGCTTGTTTTTGTCAGGTTGGACAAAGATAAGTGGCTGTAGATGTGTGACATTGCCTCTGAGGCCTTGGTTCTTTTTCAATGGTCTATATATCTGTTTTGGTACCAGTACCATGCTGTTTTGATTACTGTAGCCTTGCAGTATAGATTGAAGTCAGGTAGTATGATTCCTTCAGCTTTTTTCTTTTTGCTTAGGATTGTCTTAGCTATCCACACTCTCTTTTGGTTCCATATACAGTTTAAGGTGATTTTTTCCAGTTCTGTGAAGAGGGTCATAGGTAGCTTGATGGGGTTAGTGTTGAAGCCATAAATTACTTTGGGCAGTATGGCCATTTTCACAATATTGATTATTCCTAACCATGAGCATGGAATGTTTTTCCACCTGTTTGTGTTCTCTCTTACTTCCTTGAGCAGTGGTTTGTAGTTCTCCTTGAAGAGGTCCTTTACATCCTTTGTTAGTTGTATTTCTAGGTATTTTATTCTCTTTGTAGCAATTGTAAATGACAGTTAGTTCTTGATTTGGCTCTCTTTAAGTCTGTTATTGGTGTATAGGAATGCTTGTGATTTCTGCACAGTGGTTTTGTATCCTGAGACTTTGCTGAAATTGCTTCTCAGTTTAGTGAGATTTTGGGCTGAGATGATGGGGTCTTCTAAATATAGAATCATTTCGTATGCAAATAGAGACAATTTGACTTCCTCCTTTCCTAATTGAATACCGTTTATTTCTTTTTCTTGCCTGATTGCTCTGGCTAGAACTTCTGATACTATATTGAATAGGAGTGGTAAGAGAGGTCATCTTTGTCTAGTACCAGATTTCAACGAGAATGCTTCTAGTTTTTGCCCATTCAGTATGATATTGGCTGTGGGTTTGTCAGAAATAGCTTTTATTATTTTGAGATACAGTCTGTCCATACCTAGTTTATTGAGATTTTTTAGCATACAGGGCTGTTGAATTTTGTTGAAGGCCTTCTCTGCATCTATCGAAATAATCACGTGGTTTTTGTCTTTGGTTCTGTTTATGTGGTGAATTATGTTTACAGACTTGCGTATGTTGAAACAGCCTTGCATCCTCAGGATAAAGCCTATGTGATCATGATGGATAAGCTTTTTGATGTGCTGTTGCAATTGGTTTGTCAGTATTTTACTGAAGACTTTTGCATCTATGTTCATCATGAATATTGACCTGAAATCTTCATTTTTTTGTGAGTCTCTGCTGGGTTTTGGTATCAGGATGATGTTGGTCTCATAAAATGATTTGGGAAGGATTCCCTCTTTTTGGATTTTTTGAAATAGTTTCAGAAGGAGTGGTACCAGCTTCTCTTGGTATGTCTGGTAGAATTCAGCTGTGAACTCATCTGGACCTGTGCTTTTTTTGGTTGGTAGGCTACTAATTGCGGCCTCAATTTCAGCCCTTGTTATTGGTCTATTCAGGGTTTCAACTTCTTCCTGGTTTAGGCTTGGGAGGGTGCAAGTGTCCAGGAATTTATCCGTTTCTTCCAGGTTTACTGGTTTATGTATATGGAGTTGTTTGTAGTAATCTCTGATGGTAGTTTGTATTTCTGTGGAATTGGTGGTGATATCCCCTTTATCGTTTTTTATTGCATCTATTTGATTGTTCTCTCTTTTCTTTTTTATTAATCTGGTTAGCAATCTATTTTGTTGATCTTTTCAAAAAAACAGCTCCTGGATTTATTGATTTTTTTGAAGGGATTTTGTCTCTCTATCTCCTTCAGTTCTGCTCTGATCTTAGTTATTTCCTGTCTTCTGCTAGCTTTTCAGTTTTTTTTTTATCTTGCTTTTCTGGCTCTTTCAATTTTGATGATAGGGTGTCGATTTTAGATCTTTTCTTGCTTCTCATGTGGGCATTTATTGCTATATGTTTTCCTCTAGAGACTGCTTTAAACGTGTCCCAGAGATTCTGGTACATTGTGTCTTCATTCTCATTGGTTTGGAAGAACACCTTTATTTCTGCCTTCATTTCATTGTTTATTCAGTCAACATTCAAGAGCTGGTTGTTCAGTTTCCATGAAGTTGAGTGGTTCTGAGTTAGTTTCTTAATCCTAACTGTATTGCACTGTGGTCTCAGATATTGTTTGTTATGATTTCCATTCTTTTGCATTTGCTGAGGAGTGATTTACTTCCAAATATGTGGTCAATTTTAGAGTAGGTATGATGTGGTGCTGAGAAGAATATATACTTTGTGGATTTGTGGTGGAGAATTCTGCAGATGTCTATTAGGTCTGCTTGGTCCATATCTGAATTGAAGTCCTGGATATCCTTGTTAACTTTTTGTCTCGTTGATC
>NW_016107401.1:1800256-1879717 GCF_001604975.1 Cebus imitator | reverse complement strand
CATTTTGATGCTAGCTGTTTTTTTTTTTTTCTTTTTTGCCCATTATTTGACGCAGTTTCTTCATTGTGTCAATGCTCTTTACCATTTGTTACATTTTTCGAGTGGCTGGTACCGGCTGTTCCTTTCTATGTTTAGTACTTCTTTCAGGAGCACTTGTAAAGCAGGTCTGGTGGTGATGAAATCTCTGAGCAATTGCTTGTTTGTAAAGATTTTATTTCTCCTTCGCTTATGAAGCTTAGTTTTGCTGGATATGAAATTCTAGGTTCAAAGTTCTTTTCTTGAAGGATGTTGAATATTGGACCCCACTCTCTTCTGGCTTGTAGGATTTCTGCTGAGAGATCTGCTGTGAGCCTGATGGGCTTCCCTTTGTGGGTACCCCAACCTTTCTCTCTGGCTGCCCTTAGCATTTTTTCCTTCATTTCAGCCTGGTGAATCTGATAATTATGTGCCTTGGGGTTGCTCTTCTTGAGGAATATCTTTGTGGTATTCTCTGTATTTCCTGGACTTGAATGTTGCCCTGCCTTGCTAGGTTGGGGAAGTTCTCCTGGATAATATCCTGAAGAGTGTTTTCCAACTTCGATTCATTCTCTCCATCACATTCACGTACACCTATCAAACATAGATTGGGTCTTCTCACATAATCCCATATTTCCTGGAGGCTTTGTTCATTTCTTTTCACTCCTTTTTCTCTAATATTGCCTTCTTGCTTTTATTTCATTGAGTTGATGTTTAATCTCTGATATTCTTTCTTCTGCTTGGTCAATTCGGCTATTTAAACTTCTGTATGCTTCACAAAGTTCTCCTGTTGTGTTTTTCAGCTCCATTAAGTCATTTATATTCTTCTCTAAGCTGTTTATTCTCATTAACATTTTGTCAAACCTTTTTTCAAGGTTCTTAGTTTCTTTGCATTGGGTTAGAACATGTTCTTTTAGCTTAGAGAATTTTGTTATTACCCACTATCTGAAGCCTGTTTCTGTCAATTTATCAGACTCATTCTCTAATCAGCTTTGTTCCCTTGCTGGTGAGAAGCTGTGATCTCTTGGAGGGGGAGAGGAGTTCTGGTTTTGGGTGTTTTCACCTGTTTTGCACTGGTTTCTTCCCATCTTTGTGGATTTATCTACCTGTGGTCTTTGTGTTTGGTGACTTTTGTATGGGGTCTCTGAGTGAACTTCCTTTCTGTTGATGTTGAAGTTATTTCTTTCTCTTTTTTAGTTTTCCTTCTAACACTCAGGACCCTCTGCTGCAGGACTGCTGGAGGTCCACTCCAGACCCTGCTTGCCTGGGGATCCCCTGTGGCAGCTGCAGAACAGTAAGGGTTGCTGCCAGTTTCTTCTTCTGTTATCCTTGTTCCAGGATACCTGCCAGATGTCTGTCTGACCTCTCCTTTATGAGGCGTCTCTGTCTCTTTGGAGTTACTGGAGTTGGGGAGCTACTTGATGAGACAGTCTGTCCCTTACAGGAGCTCAAGTGTGGAGCTGTAAGCTCCATTGTTCCATTCAGAACTGCTGGGCAGGTATGTTTATGTCTGCTGCAGTGGAACTCATAACCACCTTTTCTTCCCAGGTGCTCTGTTGTGGGAAGGTGGGGCTTTATTTTTAAGTTCCTGACATGCTGCTGCCTTTTTTCAGAGGTTCCCTGCCTAGTGAGGAGGTAGCCTAGTCAAAGTCTGCCAGCAGAGGCGTTGCTGAGGTGCTGTGGGCTCTGCCCAGCTGCTGTGTAAACTTCCTTGTGGTTTTCTTTACAGAGGTATAGTTTGAACTGCCTCGGTAATGGCAGTCTGCCTCAGTAATGGCGGGCTGCCTCGGTAATGGTGGACTGCCTTGGTAGTGGTAGACTGCCTTGGTAATGGTGGATGCCCTTCTCCCCACAGACTGGACCATCCCAGGTCCAGCTGTGCTTGCTGTGAAACTCTTGATCCAGAGTGCTTCACATTGCTGGTCTTTGTGTGTGTGGGACCCTCATTTGGCTCCCTGTTTTAGCCCCCTTTTTTTCAGCTGAATGGGTGGCTCTGTCTCCCAGGCATTCCAGGCACCAGTTGAAATGGCCACCCAGATTTGTGTGAGTTTTTGTCCAGAGACTCACTGTGCTGGCTGAAGCAGCCATGCTGGAAACTTGTGATGCTTTTCAGCCTGGGAATCTCCTGGTCTGTGGGCAGTAATAACTCATTTGGAAATGTGGTGATCACTCACCCTCTGCGTGTCCTTGCTGGGAACTGCACTACAGAGCTGTTCCTATTCAGTCATCCCCTATTATTAACACTTTCATTACTGTGACACATTTGTCAAAACTAATGAACAAATCTAGAATGATCTACAGTTGTTGTTTTTTTTTAGATTTCTTTACTTTTTTTCCCTAAAAGCCTTTCTCTTCTCCACAATCCCATCTAGAATACCAATTATTATTATTACTACAAAATTATTCAAACATCATATCTCCTTAGGATTCTCTAGAATTTCCCAGATGAAATTTTCTCTTTTGTGATGATCTTACCAGTTTTGACAAATACAGTCAGGTATTTCATAGGACAGTTCTTTCATTGAGGTATCTGTAATGTTTTCCTCATAGTTAAACAGGAATATGGGTTTGGGAGCAGACCCACAGAGGTAAAGCTTCTTTCTCATCACATTATGTCAAGGATACACACTGTCAACATGACTTAACAATTTTGAGGTTAACCTTTATCAACTGGCTGAGTTAGTATTTGTCAGGTTTTTCAACTATAAAGTTATTATTTTCTGGGCTTTTCATACTGTATTTCTTTGAAAAAAAATTGCTGTGTACAACTCACACTTAAAAAAAGAGTAGGGAATTACATTCCATCTCCTCAAGGGCAGTTATCATGTAAATTATTTGTCATTCTTCTGCATGAGAGACTTCCCTACTCTTTCGCATTTACTTATTTATTCAATCACTCAGTTATGTCAATATTAACTCATGAACATTTATTTTACACTTAAGGTTATAACCTAATACTATATTATTTATTTAGATTCTGTTCAAATTATTCTAGCTTTGGCCATCGGGAGCTCTTCTAGTTGGTTCCTGTATTCTTTTGACATGCCTCCGTCATTTTGTTTTTTAAACAATTCTTATTTTCTTATTAATTCTTATATATATGACACATAAGAACATGAAAAGGTGCTCAGCATCATTAGTTCAGGGAAATTCAAATTCAAACCATAAGAATATATAAATATTACTTGACACTGACTAGGAATGGCTAAAATTAATACCATCAACGTTAGCTAGTGTTAAAGTGAAGGAAAACAATGGGAATTCAAATAAAATGCTGGCAGCGATGCAAAATGGTAAGCCACTTTATAAACAAGTAGTTTCTTATAAAATTAACATGTCTGCCCAAAGATCTGTATTCATTCCCTTCAGCTGCTATGAATAGAATGGTTCATAGCGGTTCTATTAGAGATAGCCTCAAATTGGAACCAAAACAAATGGTCTATTAACTGATGAATGTATAAACAAATTGTTACACATCCATACAATGAGAAACTACTGAGCAATGGAAGGAAACAAACTACTGGTGTATGTAAGAATATGAATAAATTCTTATGTATTAAATTAAGTGAAAAAAATACAGGTACAAATGTATGTGATAAAGGACAGATTGTATTATTCCATTTGTATAAAATGCAATATAAATAAACAGAATTCATTACATATTAAATACAGTTACATATTATATTTTTATATAATAGAACTGATATGAACTTTTTTCAGGATGATAAAAACTTTGTATCTCATATTTGTGTTGTGGTTATATGACCGAACTTATTTGTCAAAATGTATCAGATTTGTCAATATTATTGTATGCAAGTTATACTTCAACAAACTGTGCATCAAATAATATTTTTAATGAGTATTCTTTGGCCTATGCTTATGGGGCTCTGTCTAATGTCATGGGCAGGCTGGTTAGCAAATAATTATAATACCATATAATCCATGCTGTGTCAAAATATGTACATAAACTATTCATTCGGCTGGTTATTAGGAGACTGGGACTGTACTAAGCACTGCAATGAAAACTGTTCTTACAGAATTTAAGGTCTGGGCAGGAAATAACTAATGCTATCTAAGATATAGGAAGATACTTCATAGAGGTGATTTCAGAGTATAGTCTTAATAAAAAAGGTCATAACACAGAGAGAGAAGTATGTACAAAAGTACTAGGACTATTAAATTTTATGGAATGTTGTTAACATAGAAGTTAGTTTTGTGTGGCTTTTACTAATCAGTGAAAGCATATTCTCTGTGAAATCCCAAAATGTGAATTTATGTATATTATCTATCTGATAATATGATACAATCTCAAGGTTCGTGTTTTCTGGTTTTGGACTCATCTGAATCCCTATTAAAATGCTAGGGTAAAAATGGTCAAATTTAGGTCTTATAATGAAATAATAGATGCTTTTCAATAGGTAAAATTTGCCAGTAGTAAGGTGCTTATAGTTTACTTTCTAAGTCTTTTCATTCAGATAAGCTAAAAAGGCCCAATGGCCAGGGACTGGCATTAACTTCTATCAAAATAAGGATCTTATCTGTTTTGATCACCACTGTATTCTGCAGTATCTGAGATATGGAAAATATCCAATAGCTATTTTTGTTGTTGAATGAATATGAAATCACGTTCTGATAACTTATTTCACTCACTGACTCTCTCGCCTTAGCCAAGAAAGGCATCTATAGATCGGTAGTCCCAATCATTGTGCTTTTTTTTTTCTAGAAATTCCCACTTTAACCTTCTAGCTAATGAATTTGAATAAATGTATTAATATCCTAATGGTCAAGTGGAGTTTAGATCACGGATGAGCATCGCAAAAATATTTATATATTTAAAACACATTTTCTTGCTCTCTAAGCACTTCCTATGGTCTCTGGTTCCTCAGGTATCTGCACGGTTATCATAAATCTGTATCTGTCTCGTAGCCTAGTTTGTGATCTCCTCAGAGATGTGTTGAACTGAACGGCAAACCATGGGCACTTACCCTGCAACCTGCCTGTAAACACTGTTAGAATAGTTAAATAACCTGAAATCCAACTGAGTGACAGTACTGTTTATTTCAATACTTCCCAATTCAACAACTGAGATTATATTGTGTGGCACTTGTTGTTTAGTACATTGTTTCATCACAAGAAAATGAAATGGGGTTCAACATAATTGCATGAGAAATGATGGGTTAAATTTGCTGGTAATTCAAGAGCCAGTGAATCAGTTCAGCTCATTTCTGGCATTTTGACACAGGATTTTCTATCTGTGTTTATTGTTTTTTCCTCTTACATTATGTGAGTGGAGAATCCCTTTCCTTTCTGAATTAAAAGAAACACAATTACAAATTATAAATCACCTTTGCCTTACTTTCACATGGTGCTGCTGACTGATAAATTACAATAGCAATAAATTTGTCTATTATTGTTAGAGGGAGGGAGAAACCCACACACCTAGATTTAACCATAGTTTCCCTCAAAAACCTCTCATAAACTCAGCTTAAAGAGAGTACGTTAGCTTTAAATTAGTCTTCAATTAGTTCAAAAGCAGGAACATGAATAACGAAAGAAAAATTGCCCTTGGAACTAGCAAAAGCAGATACTTATTTTATAATGTTAAAATGTATCTTTGTGGCTAAAGCTTTGAACCATAAGCTAGGAGGTCTGCTTTATTTGCCTTTCTAGGCCATTATTTCACCTTGAGAATTTGAATAAGACCCTTGAATAATGTGTATCTCATTTTCCTTATAGCAATAATACTTTACATACCACTACAAAGTTTTCTCTGAAAATAGTCTCACAATATATGAGAAAATACTTAAGAAAGTATTATGCAATGTACAAATATTTGTTGTCACATAGACTCTTTTGTGTACGCACAGCATTGTGTTAAATCCTATAGAGAAGTTATTCAGGAAGACAGAATCATCAGGGCTAGTCAACCCTGATTGGTTTTTAAGTAACCACGTAAAAATTCTATTATGACCTTTCAAAGAGCAAAGAAAGGCTCACATATTTTTGGCTTCTCTAGATGCTGAGTAATTCAGGGTCCCAAGAGAGGAAAAACTAGTTGAATTTGTTAAGTGATTTCATTAAGATGAACAAGGTAAATAACACAAGATATAAATGTTGAATATTGACTGTAATACTGTCCCTTGACCTCAGAGTTTAGAGTTTAGTTGACATGAGGGTAGACAAACTTTATTTTCCCTCATATACTCCAAATGCAAATTGCTAAATTCAAAAGTCCGCAGTCTTCATGTCCTCATATCCTGTGTATCTCTTGAACTATAGCAATTATTCACGTTCTTATTTTTACACCACTGAGCTCTACTGTGTCTGACCCCTTTACTGCTTCCCTCTGCCAACTCCACCCAACATCTTTATCTTTCTTCCCTATCCACCTGTCTTAGTCCATTGTGTGTTACTATAAAATAATACCCAAGGCTGGGTAATTTATAAAAAAGAAATTTATTTGGCTCATGTTTCTGCTAGCTATAGTATTAGGCATCTGGCGAAATCCTCAGGCTCCTTAACATAGCCTATCAGACACAACATGACATAGTCCCAACTTGTATTTCTGGACTTATGCTTCCAATACTCCCTCTAAAATTTTCCCTTTACTTTGAACAATATGATCCAGCCACATTTTCAATTTCTGTAAGCTACAATGCTATTTCTCACTTAGCACACTATTTTTTCTACATGAAACACTTATTGTCCTCTTAATCTGGCTGCTCTCTTTTCCTAAGAAGCAATGCACAACCCATCCACTTATTAAATCTGTGCTCCATTCCTTTCTTCAGTGCTCTTCATGGCATCTTCTATGATGTCATGGTGATATTTAAAAATGTAATTTTGATTTAGCTTTTTTCCTTATGCTAACATTATCAAATCATTCTCACATAAAACCCTTGTATATGTTGGCATTGTACATATCACTGTAAACAGACAGTATACCTGCTTTCAGGAAAATAAGTCTCAACCAATGGTATGCAGGTTTACCTGTGAAAATTTTAAAAGTATAGATGCTTATATGAAGGCCTGACCCTAGGTGTACAAAATCATAATTCTGGGGTATAACACAGTTATATGGTTTTTTATGTCCTCAAGGTATTCTGATATTTACAGTTAAGAAACAACAGACAGACACACACACACACACACACACACAGAGAGAGAGAGAGAGAGAGAGAGAGAGAGAAGAGAAAAGAAATGAACACTGCAATGGATCAGTAATTTTTCAAGTGTGATGTTGTCCCTGGACCTCCAGCGTCAGCATAATTTAGACACTTGTAAAAAACACCAATTCTTGGATCACATTCAAGATACACTGAATCAGAAACCCCCTGATTCAGGAGGTGAGGCCTATCAGTCTGTATTTTCAAGAACCCTCAAGGTGTTTTTTATATAAACTAACATTAGAAGACCACTGCTTTAGACCAATCTTAAATCAGGATAATATATTCCACCCTAAACTATACATGAAGAGCATAATATGGTAGTTGATTACAGCAGCCTTTGCCTTTGAGACTAAGCATGGTTTCAGAATCCTTCTCAACATAGAGATCCAGGAAACCACTGACAATCAATCAGAGTTATAACTTGAGTTGAAATCTACCTTTGATTTATTATCGTTTCATATGGGATTCATATTTGCTTCTTATTACATAGAAAATTAATTAAGACACAGGACTGAGCAACAGGAAAGAAGGATTGGGCATGAAGACAAGAACTTTCTGATGCTCTTGAGGAAGAAAATAACAAAAGGAATGATGTGAAGGAAAGTACCTCTAAGGGCAGGGAATATTGAAGACAACAGTGGAGAGAAACTAGATAAAGAGGAAATGTAACAGGGCATTATAGGCAGAATGGCGTGGAGTCGAGAATGCACAGGGTTTTTAGCTAGCATATATTTTAAAGCCAATCAAATTAACTTATACTTTCATACAGTATTGAGCCCTATAACTCCAAGCCTAATGCTTGAATTTGATATAGAGTATAATAATGGCAGTTAGGAACAATCAGCTAGGCACTTTCCTAACAGAACAGTCTCATTCAATGAGAAACAAGAGGCAAATAAATATTTTCAAATTGGTTAAATGTACAGCAGTATTTCCAAATAGGCTACATTTTAAAAATGTAAGATAATTTTGAGAATTTCTGAGTTTACAAAAATACTGTAATGGGCTTCATACAATTAATGCCTAAGCTTTTCAGACTCATTTATTTTACTTTTATTAGAAAGCCATTTTATTTGACAAATGAAATTACCTCTGAGCTACTAATGCTTCTTTTCTTTGAAAGGAACAGGAAATTTTATAGGAATAACCACAGTTTTTATTTATCAAACCATTATAAGTTTGAAGCCTCAAAAGGTCCAGAATCATGCATAAATAGGAGTAACCAGAGTGTTGAAATGTATTTATAATGGCCCCATTTAATAAATATCTCTCATACTATCCATTATTTTACAATATTTTGAAAGCCTGAATAGTCTTATTAGAATATATGTTTTCATGCTGAAATTTGTGTAACTTTGCTGTCACCAACAGGTTGCTGTGTGAATTAAATGTTTTCATCTCAGTATGTTTTCATTGTATCTAACAGTTAAAAATTGAGGAATATACTATACTGTTATTTTTCTTAAACTTGAGATGTTTTTCTTAAACTTGAGATGTTCTGTAGAGCATAATTAAGCATTAACATATTATATCTGTGGAGGTGATTATTTTTTCATTTGCCTGAAGAAGACAGTGTGGACATATATCAGCCAAAGAGCCATTTTTATTTTTTTTCTCTAGCAGCAGATTTATTTCTCCATTAAATGTAGAAAGATCATCAATATCCACTACATGGCTTCAATTAACTGAACATTTTGTCAACCACTGCTACTTTCCAGCTGCCGGATATACCATATGAGAGAATAGAGAACCTGTCCTGTTTTCTCATCTTCCTTGTCAATTTAACAAAAGAAAATAGAATGACAAGAGGATATTAAAACTAAGCCTACCTTTTAGTTGACATCTGCACTTCTAGAGACAACTTGTGAACAGTTACGTAAAGAAAGGACCAGGGTAAAGACAAGAGTACAAAGGTATTGAAGATATGTCTCTTTGCCTTACCTCATTCCATTTTCAACTACCTTGGTTCTTGTGCTTCCCAGAAAATCTTAGCATCAATTGAGACCAAAAAAAAAAAAAAAATTCAGACAATATTTTTCTTCTGCCAAGACAGAAATACTCAAGTAGGTTATTGGGTCAACTATCAAATAACATAAATTGTTCACTGACGTAATTTTGTATTATGATAGACACCTTGTGATTCTTTTATTTTTTTTTAATAATCCAGGCTGTTTTGTTCCTATCAAATAAGATAATTGTTAACGTTTCATTAAACCTAAAACATCTTAGATGTAGGCAGTAAATTAAAACGTGTATTTAATTTTAATTCTTTTAATAAAAATGTACAAAAATTTATTTATACAGATGACAACCTGAGAGTAAGAACATAAATTCTCTCTCTCTCTCTCTCTTTTTTTTTTTTTTTTTTTTTGAGATGGAGTCTTGCACTGTCTCCCAGGCTGGATAGCAGTGGCACAATCTTGGCTTATAGCAACCTCTGCCTCCTGGGTTCAAGCGATTCTCCTGCCTCAGCCTCCTGCATAGGTGGGACTACAGGCACGCACCACTACACCTGGCTAATTTTTGTATTTTTAGTAGAAACGGGATTTCACCAGTTGACCAGGCCATTTTTCAACTCCTGACCTCAAGTGATCCTCCTGCCTCAGGCTCCCAAAGTGCTGGGATTACAGGCGTGAGCCACCATGCCGGTATGACATTACATTCAAGTGTAGCCCATATGTACAGATTGATTTAGACTATCTGAAGGGCTTTTCTTTTTTTTATGCTGATACTCATTTATTAAAGTATCTATAATGTGCTTAGTAAAGTACTAGATGATTGGAATGCAAATCTCCACTTTAAGTACTGTCTAGTCAGGGTTACATGATGACCCAAATCAATACTTGTAATACAGTGTGACAAGAGTAACAATGGATGCATGCATCCACACGTGTGTGTGAATATGGAACCCAAATCTAAGGCACTAGGGAGTGAGAACCTAAGGCACTAAGGAGTGAGTATGGAAGGCTTTCTCAATAAAAAGTTATGTGAGCTAAGTTTTCCTGATTTTAATTAGGACATTTCATGATAAAAGAACACCTTTGATGAAGACATGAAGATATTGCCTTGTTTGTTGTCTTTAATCAAACAATTACAAGGCAGGCTTTGTACAATGTGCTTTAAAGGAGATCACCCTCAATAATCCCCCCAGTCATGAGCACATTACTACTATTATCTCACTAAAGGGTAAAAAGTAAATCTAAACTCAAACAAGTTGGATTACACTTCAGGGATTCTTATTCCAGAGCCCGTTTGGTGCAACACTGGAGATGAGATGGCACTTCTAAGAACATTCTATTTTTCTCCATGACTAAGAATCTGTTGTATAGGGGCTACAAGAGGTGACACAAATAAGAAATGAAAGTTTGAAAGAAGGTGGTCTTTACATGTGAGAATACCAAGTGTTGAATTTTATTCTGTTGACTACATAGTGGTATTGTAGGATTTACAGAAAGGATAGACAAAATTATGTAGTAATTATGTATTAATTTTATAATGACTGTGTATTCGTTTTATAAAAATCAATAGATAGAATGATCAAAGCAGAGAGATAACATAAGAAACTATGGCAATATTTTGAGCACAAGAAAAGGACTTGAACTGAGTGAGTTGGAGTTGAGAAGTAGACAAACTCAGGAGAAATGGACAGATAGATTCCATAGGATCTTTTGACAGACTGGAAATGTGGAGAGAGATAGAAAAAAAGAAGAAATCTGTGGTGACTTTCATGTTCACAGCCTGAGTTATATTTGGATTGTGGTAACTCCTGCTGACAGAAAATATAGGAAGAAGACACATTTAGGAGTGGAGTGAAGAAAATGATGAATTCTCTTTGGGGGATGATATAACTAACATAACTAAAGAGAATATCATGATAGTTGACTGGAATGATCATGGGTGCATAGACCAAGTCCAGAATGTGTATCTGTGTGTAACTAATTGTTAGGCTGTTGAAGTTGCCAGTAGGCTAAATTGACTAGGAGACTATGTATAAGTAGAAGATAGTGACCTAGATATGAATAAAAAAGGATCCCATGAGAGAGACTGAGAGGGAAAAAAGCCAGTGAAGAGAGACAAAGCAGAAAAAAAAATATCTGGTAGAGAAAATTTTGGAATATAGGCAATATCATGAGTGTTAATGCAGAGAATGTAAGGTGAGGACTTCCGCCAAGATGGCGAAATAGTAACAGCTCCAGTCCACAGTTCCCAGGGAGAGCCATCCAGAAGGCAAGTGAGAGATCTCCACATTTCCAGCTGAAGCACCAGCTTCATCTTATTGGGACTGGTTAGACAGTGGGTGCAGCCAAGGAGGGCAAGCTGAAGCAGGTGGGGCGTCACCTCACCCAAGAAGTACAAGGAGCCGGAGAACTCCTCCTAGCCAAGGGAAGCCATTAGGGACTTTTCCTGACACTCTGGCACTCTGGCTCAGATACTGAGCTTTTCCCACTGTCTTCACAACCCTCAGACCAAGAGATTCCCTCCCATGCCTATAACACCAGTACCCTGGGTTTCCAGCACAAAACTGGGCGGTTGTTTTAGCCACCACAGTTTTTTTTTTTTTTAACTCATTCCCCAGCGGTGCCTGGAACACCAGAGAGACAGAACCTCTCATTCCCCTGAAAAAGGGGGCTGAAACCAGGGAGCCAAGTGATCTGGCTTGGCAGGTCCCACGCCCACAAAAACCAGCAAGCTAAGACCCACTGGCTTGAAATTCTTGCAGTCAGCACAGCAGTCTGAGCTAGATAAGGTCTTTGGTTAGACTATGGTCAGATGAGAAAGAGATTTGGGTGTCCAGGCAGTGGAAATGCTGAAGTGATGCATCATGTGGTCTAGAAGCGCTAGAGAAGAACTTAATGGTAAGTAGAGCCAAGGAACCAGAAGTTGTGATGAATTTAAAGGGTAGAAGTTGTCTCATCAAGACATAAAGAAATTGAAGGACTGAGAGATTATGGTGAAACAATGTGTCACTATCTTTCAAGATTCCAGAGATCAGACATCTCTGAGCACTTGTACTAACCTAGGGATTTGGCCATGAATAGAGTCACAGGGAATGGAAATGAAGGCCATTAGAGGAGAAATGGTTAGAAATTTGGATAGGTGGCCATGCAAATCTTTGAAGCAGCTGAGGCAGCCAACAGAGTAGAAGTAAAAAGGGAGACTGAGGCAGGAGCCAATTTACAAGAAGTACAAGGTTTGAGGAGCATGTAAGAAAAGAGACAGCCAGTTAGCAGGAGCCTTGTGTGCAGATGGTTTCCTCAAGCAGGTAGATAAACATTTTAACAGTGGACATGGTGAATTAAAGAAGGTCAACATCTACCAACCACAAGATGTGCAGAATGTGGAAAATTGAGGTGTCCACTAAAGAGAGCAGCAAAGTCGAAAAGAATTTCCTCCTGTAAGCATCTGGGTTAAAGCCAAGGCTTCCTTTACTGCAATTTGAACTTTTTCCTACATAATATTCACTCTGCTTGTGATTACAATAGTGTATTTGTCACTATCATATTTAACTTGCTTCGGGATTACTGCATTACATCTATTGCCTCATTTCTTATTATGTTCAGCATTGTACCTTCCATAGAATACATCTCAGAGCTATATAAATAGTAACCTTCCAATAAGTACTATGTAAATGAAGGAATGGATATGTGCTAATCAGAAATACTACTGTGTCTTTTCACATTGGATGACACAATAAGAGCAAAAAAAAAATAGAATGTCTGTTCTCCAAGATATTATTTGCATTGTTATATATATATATATAGCCAGCAAACAAAATAGCTAGAGTTTTAAGTGTTTATTCTAGCCTGAATGATTATCTAATGCAGCTATCTATTTTGGTCAAATTAATTGGGAATATGGCAATAACCCTGCTTCAATTTATGTTGTGCATAAAGAGGCACAGCAATGAACAAATTAAACCAATTAGCTATAAAAATCTAGGTACCAAAACCCACATTTCTGAAAAGAAAAAATCAGGGATAATATTGCCAAAGATATATTATATATTCTTCTAGTTTTGACTTGAGCCTCCCAATTTAATTCCCTTTAATCTGTCTCACTTTTATATTTCCTGATGATGCTTCCTTTTGCAGTTTCAGAATCTGAAAACACGGAGACAGCTCAGAATTCTCAATGCTCAGAGTGACTGTTGTAACTAGCAAGACTACAGGCTCAGTCACTGTTTCAGTTAAAGGATCAATATTTGTATCTTGTCCAAAGTCTGCTGTCTCTCCTTGACAATAACTTCCACTACTCCCTTGAGGAATAACCTGTAAATGCCTGCAATTTTCTATCTAAGGTTCTCTTTTCTCACTCACCATCCATTGTCTTGGCAAAATACTTTTCTTTCTCACAGTTTCCAAGCCTGTCCTTGTTACTCCTTCATCCAATCTGGCATTAGCACTGTGATTAGACAGGCGACCTACAATTGCTAGAAGCTGATCTCAAAGAGGTCAGATGGTAAAACTGGTATTCAGAATTTTTTTTTTTTTTGAGACAGTCTCGCTCTGTCACCCAGGCTAGAATGCAGTGGCACAATCTCGGCTCACCACAACCTCTGCCTCCCAGGTTCAATTGATTCTCCTTCCTCAGCCTCCCGAGTAGCTGGGATTACAGGCAAGGGCCACCATGCCCAGCTAATTTTGTATTTTTAGTATGGACTGGGTTTCACCATTTTGGTCAGGCTGTTCTCGAACTCCCGACCATAGGTGATCCACCTGCCTCAGCCTCCCAAAGTGCTGGGATTACAGGAAAGTGTTGGGATTACAGGCATGAGCCACTGTGTCCAGCTGGTATTCAGATTCTTAAAAATGTATTTCCCATCAACAGAATAAAATATTTCAGCTATAGAACCAGTTGCCAAATGCCAAATGATGATACAGCAACAATATTTGATTAGTATTCTTTAGGTATGTCACTTTTATGAAGCCAAATAGAATAGTTTAAATAGCCCGTCTTTTTTATCAATTAGCGAATTTTACAAGTAAAGAGAGGGTTGAATTTCTTTGATAGTGCAAAGCTCATAAAAACAGCCGACACCTGCATTACAGCTTATAAAGGATTTTTTAAAATGTGGTAGAAAGAAATCTAATGTATCTGCTTATATCAGGGATCTTATAATATCTCAATGATATACACATCTACCTTAATCTCTTCATGACACACTGAGGGCTTGCAAAGATGTGAAAGTATTAAATGCAGAAGAGAGTACCTACTAGCAGAAAGCAACAAGGAGTAGGAAATGAGATCCTTGGATTCTAGTCTTACTTTTTCTTTATCTGCCTGTTTGACATTGGGCAAATTATTTTGCTTATGCTTCTTTGTTCTTCATTTGTAAAATGATAGACATAAATCATTTCCTTCTAATTTTTCTCCCATTCTATTATTCAAATGAAAATTTACAAAATAATACTGTAGTATTGGCTAGGTCTCATAGCTAATATGTCTCTACCTACCAATATCTGTCTTTCAAATATTTTACTCCAAATGTTTTTCCAAGAGATAGTAATCTCCAAGCATTTTAAGAAGTAAGCCATAGAAAGATGTTGAGAAATACAGTTAAGCTTTCCCATATATTTCAGGATTGGTCATGTCACAGACACCTTGTCCATAATACATGATGCTAAAACTCTTAAGATATATTAGGACTTTTTTTCAAATAACATCATCAAGTAGAAGACAAGAATTGAAAGCTTCTGCTATACACATAGTGGTCAGATTCAAGGGAAACATCGCTCAAGTACTCCATCTGTCAAGGTGAAAATTAACAAACTGTTTTAAATATCCTGCATGCGGTCACTACATTTTCAGGAATGTATCACAAAATGAAACTAGTTATTCAAATAGGAATCTCCAGATTAGTATGTTCTTCTGTGGCACCAGATTAATGTACCTACAGATATTTATATGCTACACTTTGGGGGAAAATGCATAATTGCATTAATTAAATTTTAAAATAACTTCACTATTTAACACCACATTTAAAATTTTGTCTGTATGGGGGTACAGGATAAATAGAAATGAATGAATGAATGAAAAAGTGAGTGAATGAGCAGACATAAAACTATAAAACTGGACCATATTAAATATGTCCCATGCATTCTTTCATTTGCTCTTCACAAAGCTCTCAAAGGTACCTATTATTAAGATCATTCCCTGATAGCAAATTAAAGCTGATTTAGAAATGTTAAGTAACTTGCTCAATGTCACAGAGTAGGGAAGAAGATAGCTGAACTATTTAAGCCCAAGTCCAGAGCCCACACACTCAGTAAGCTGCCGTGTTCACATCATGAGATATTCGTGAGCATTCAGTTATGTCATGTATGTGAAATGGGTAGCACAGTGTATGGCACATGTCTAGATAATGATATGGAAGAGAATAAGCAATAGTATGGAGGCGGATTCAGAAATAAGAACTCATGAATCAAACCTTACTTCTGTCACCTGCTAGCAGTAAGACCATGGGCAAATCACTTAATCTCTCTGCACCTTGTTATCCAAATATTTAAAATCATGGTAACAAAAGTATCCATTTTCATATGGTGATTGTGAGGATTGAATGGATCAATACTTGTAAACACTTTGATCAATGCCTAGCCTATATGAGGAACTATAATTTTAAATTATTATTATTGCAAATGCAAGGTACTATAGCACTCCAGAAATAACAAAGAACCGTTACTGAGAACATCTTCTTTGCTTCTCATTTTATTATCATCATTATTCCCATTTTGCCAATGAGAAATCAAAAAATCAGAAATGTAATTTTTCAGTCATATGATTAGGGAGTGTCTCAAAATGAGGCCCTCAGACTTTAAAGCCATTTACTACATTCTATATCCTGTTCCCTTGGTCAGGAGTCAAAACAAGATCACCCTCACGGGAGGTCAGCATTATACCACCAACTCTTGTCTCTAAAGTCTTTTGGAAGGAAATATGGGTTGCAGGCTGATACCAATCAATCAAATAACTAATCTAGAGATAGAATCAGAAATCTACTTCTTTTCTCAAAATTAAGGAGCACCTTGGGGAGTAAAATAGGCGTAGGCAAACAATAACCTGTGGGAAAAATCAAGCTACTTGCCTGGTTTTGTATAGCCCAAGAGTTGAAAATGGTTTTGACATTTTAAATGGTTGAAAACAAACAAAAAAATAAAGACTACTTTGTGCTATGAAAAAAATCATAAGAAAATTAAGTCATTATTCATACATTTTTTATTGGAAGAGAGCCATGACCATTCATTTTCATATTGTCTATAGCTGCTTTGTACTACAACAACAGAGCTGAGTGTCTGAGACGGAGGCTGTATGCCCAACAAAGCCTGAAACTTTACCATCTGGTTCTTTACAGAAAAAAAATCTACTTTTGTTGCCTCTGCAGCTTAGTGATGGAGGTACTAGACTGTTGAGAAGAAGTTATTTTTTACAAAAATGATGATGAAACTAATGTCCTCCTAGAACCTCAACAACTACCAACTACTACCTACTAGAACCCCAATAACTACCCTATGTAATGATTGTCTATGTTATGTCTCTGAATAAGAGTATCTAGAATTATTGAAACACAACGTTAAAATGTTTACCTTTTAATTACTGATGTTTACCCCTGGCTGTCATTGACAAGTGTTCATAAGAGAGATTGCCAAAGCCAGCCCACAGTATCCTCTCACAGAGAAAATAGACTGGATGTGATGACTTCAATTCAATTCAGACCTAAGCTATGTCTACTTGAGTTGAAATGGAAAGTCCCTAGAATGCCAGCCTCTGAAGATGAACTCTGGGCATCATATTTTGAGATGGAGTAAAAGGCTGCTGTATCCTTGATAAAAGATAGCATGCTAAACTCTAGACACATGGGGTAGAAATCAGCTGTCATTCTGCTCAGGGGCTAAGGAGCCCAGATCATGACCCCATATTTAGAACCCTGGGAATGATAAATGGTTGGATTTGATATCGGCTGAGGCAATGGCGTTCTATGGTTTCGCATTTCTAATGACCTTCTGAAACCATAAGCTTAACATTATTTCTTAATGAATTTCCTTTGTTCTATTTCAGGAGCCCTCAGCACTCCTTGGTTACACTTGGGTGACTTATAATTAGTTTTGCAATACTAACATAGATTACAATTTTTTTAAAAAAGGGAGAGAGTAAAAACAAATATGCTTTCAATTACAACAGCGGGGGGGGGAAGGAATTGTAACAAAATGTGTTGGTATTGCAAATTACCTGGTTTTATTACTTGTTCTCTTATTTATTTATTTATTTTAATTAAGATTCTAGGTCCTTTAACCCAGGCTTGTTCTTTCAATGATATTCTATTTTCTAAGCTTTGAATACGTGATTTTAAAAAAATATTCTTTAATGTTTATGAGAGTTTGTTTAGATAAGCCAACCTGGCTACTAAATTGGTCTTCAAGCAAAAAACAGCTATTAGTGCACAGCATGTCTAAGAGTCATGGGATCTCAGGGCTGGAAGTATTCTTTGAGCATCATGGCAGAATCTGTGTGAGATTAGATCAAGAAATTTGGGGTTTGACAAACCTCAGTTTGTAGCCTGTTCCTGCTACTCATTAACTGTAATTTTGAGCAATTTATTTCAACTCTCCAAGCCTCTGTTTCAAAGGAGCTGTCTTCATATAGTTGTAGTTAGGATTAAACATAGTAATTCATGTAAAGTTCTCAGCACAGGAAGTGCTCATTGAATGTATTTATTATTACTCTATTATAACATAGTCTGACAATCCCATACCTACTGACCTAATACACGATGCTAAATGAAAGAGGGTTCTATATAGCGTTGCTGAGAGCCTTTGGTTGTGTAGTCTCTACCTGTACTTGCCATGTGCCTTCGAGGGAGCCCACTTTTATTTTGTACATGTCAAATTACCAAAATTCTTCTTAGGTTGATCTTCAATCATTAAGTGCCTCTCTCGTCCAATCCTGCCTTGTAGAACTACACAAAACAAATCTTTACAATTTCCCTATACGTATTTGAAGTCATCCTATCCACCGATGGTTTCTCTTCTTCAAGCTAATTAAATCAAGCTCTCCAACCATTTCTTATATTTTATTGGTGGTTCTCAACCCTGGCTACACATGAAAATCTTCTAGGAAACTTTTAAAATCCTGATGCCCAGAAAACTTACCAGAAAAATTAAATCAGAATCTCTGGAGGTGGGGCCAAGGCACTGGCATGTTTTAAAGCTCTGCAGGCAATTCTAAATGTGCAGTTAGGGTGGAGAATCACTGTTACATGATTTCAAGTTACTTCATTATGTGGATGAATGTATTCCTAAATAACCTCAGTTTCTGACAACACTGCCTAAATTGTTGCTCTCCAATACACGCTGTACTTCAGACGTGGCCTGAGCAGGACCACTGTTCAGGTATGAATGTTTGTGTTTTCTCAAGTTTTATATATGAAAATCTTCGCCTCTAAGGTGATGGTATTGGTAAGTGGGGCCTTTGAGAGGTGATTAGGTCATGGAGGCATTGAATGAAATTACCGCCCTTGTAAAAGAAGTCCCTTTCCCCTTCTGCTGCCTGAAGACAAAGTGAGATTGACCATCTATGAGGAAGAAGACCCTCATTAGCCATCAAATCTGCCAGCACCTTGATCTTGGACATCCCAAGCTCCAGAAGCAAAAGAAATACATTTCTGTTGTTTGTAAGGTACTCTGTCTATGATATTTTGTTATAGCAGCCCAACAGACTAAGACAGCCACCAACACGTCCCCTTGTCTGAGTGCAATAATATTGTCTGTGTTATTTTAGCAAACACAGTCCATTGTTTCTCAGACTTTACTGTGCATAAAAGTAATTGGGGATCTCATTAAATTGCAGATCATGATTCAGAATCTCTAGGATAGCACCCAAAGTTCTGCACTTCCAGAAAGCTCCTAGGTAATGCTGATGCTGCTTGTCCATATAGCACTATGAGTAGCAGAGGTCTACTGGCTGATAGAATCACATTAGAGTTACATACCAGTACAGAGAGAGAGAGACCAAATACAGTCGTGATCCTATCATAAGTCTTTCCATTGAATCTTCTATAATCTGTATGTATCTGGCAAGTTTGTAAGTGGGTTGGCAAGCCATCTATCTAAAATATTGGCTATTTTCTCAGATGTTCTGCTTGGTGCCTGGTTTGAAAACCAGAATCCATTTATCTTTGTGGCAGCTAGAAGGGTGAATTTAGCTAGCTGAAAGGATTCATAGAAATATGAATATTACACTTTCAAGTTTCTAAGAAAGAAAGCTTTCTAAAAACATTCCTAATCATTTGAACAAATAAACACCCACTCTGAATACAAGGATCATGCCTCTGGTGACACTTCAGCATGATAGACATATAGAAGATGCTAAATGAGTATTAATGTATTAACTAATTGATGAGATGTACTCACTGGACAATAAAACATGCTTTTTATATTTATAGAATAACTAAAAAGGGAGAGACTATGCCAAAAATGACAAATTATATGGCATAAACAGTTACTGTAATTTAGCTAATAAATGTGAAAATCAAAAAGGGTTGAAACAAGGTTTTGAAGGAGTGGTAATTTGTGAAAAGGTAGAAAAAGAGGGCAAGAAAAAGACATTTCAACCTTTAATATGAGTAGTTTTATGGTCAGAGTCAACATCATGCTTGACTTGGGATATCTAATGAGACTGCAGACCTAAATGGTGTACTTGTAGGACCTTCTGTCACATAATGTCAGGGATAATATATTATGCTGAGGAACATGTGAGTTATATTACAACTGCAAGGGAATAAAAATTAAAACCCCTTCATGTGGAAATAGACATAATCGTGCTACATTTCCCTGCAGAAGAGCATACAGTGGCAATTTTTCTTCATATAATATTACATTAGTTTTAATTCTTATTAATAAGATACAAGAGTCATTAACACTATTAAAAATCTAATTATGTTAGCAATTTTCCATCATGTCATATTTGAGCAGTTAAGTATTGGTATTTGTTTTTCCTAATGGGATTCAAAAGTCTAATTAATAGGCTTTCTTTTGTGGTTAAGTAGAATGAATCTCTAGGAGAAGTAAGCCATTTTTAATATCTGTAGGCAGCTTATTTTCTCATATATTACCAAGTCATCTGGCCATCCGTGGTATAAATAACTAGATAAGAATTATGAGATTATCATATGAAGTTGAACAATGCCCTTCATTACATGTGATGGGGCAGCTACTATATTCTAAGAACTTTGATATTTACTGGACAAGTAGTATAGAAAGTGGTTATGCAGTAGACTATTACCTAAGGAAACTGAAGATGGCATATTGAATGGGTCAGATGGTTTTTCTGCTTAAGGTCAAATTATTTGGGGTCAGTACATACTCAACTAGCAAACAGCCAAAAGTTGTGTTTCCTAACTCCAGACTTGTTTAGTTAACTTAAGGTTAATATCTTAAAAAGAAATCTGAGTCTATTGACGGTGTTTCTTTATTCCTTGGTACCATGCTAGTATGTCTATATATAGGTTCAAATATACAATAGTACTATATAATATACATAGCACATATTGCATACGTATGTAACACAATATTACAATGTAATGTTATATAGAGATATATAGATATACTAATATAGTACAAAGGAATAAATAATATTTTTATAGGCTGCTGTATTTTCATTATTATTTAAAGTACCCTTATGATATGTGATTCATTGTTATTAATCAGTCACAAGAATTAAATCATCATATCATTTTTTTTACTCTGATGAGATGATATTATTCTATCATATATTATAAATATGTCTGGGCTTATTTTACTAGTCCTACTGAATTTTAAATTCTTTAAGATTATGGATCATCTGTTAACTCATTTTTGAAAATCACTGATTTCAAATGTATAAATTGTATTCCACCAAATGGATCCCTTTAGAGATAGTAAGGAAAATAATGGGGGTTGTTAAGATATAAACCTGTGAAAGGTGTAAGATATGCCTGCCCTTATCCCCAAAACTCAGACCAGCCCTACTTATATCTGTTTTACATCTTAATCTTTTACATAACATGCACTTTTGAAGGGGTTTCTTCCCTTAAAAAGACGTTTCAAAACCAATATACAGATTTACAGTTAAGATGACAGATTGACTACACATTTTTATATGGCTATTCCCTTCCCAAGACCCAGTAGAATGACAATAAATGAATTTCAAAGCCTACAACCATAAAGATAACAATAAATAGAATGGAGAAAGCAGACCTAACACTGGGAATTAGAAGGCAGGTATGTAAGTGACACAGAGTTAATTAATAAGCTGTCATGGAGGAAATCTAAGAAGCAACCAAATTTTCACCTCGCAACTGCAAAAACTCAGGAATCCATTGCTCCATATTTTCCTGAAAGTGGAGATGGAAGTGATACTAAAACCAGGAAGCTGCTTATGAAGCATTTTACTGCCAAACTGTCCCTACTCCAGCAGAAGATGTGAGAGCTAATCTCTTCTGAGGGAGGAAAAAAAATTTTTTACAGAATACTAGGTACATGCTGTTGGAGTGGTGGTAAAATACTGAAAAAAGTGCTAAAAGGAAAAGTTAAGTAAATTTTGATACACAGAATGTTAGATGCTCTAGTTTTTTTTTCTCACACACAATGTTCAGAATACTTGTGTTCTAGGGAAGGTTAGGAAGCAAATATTCTGAACAATTTAACCAATAAAAAGAGAAAACATAACAATACTGACATTTTTTCTACTCTAATACAACTGCCCAACCAGATCACTCTAAGTTAAAAAACTCATTTAACAAATCACAGTCAAAAGCTCAGTTCCAAATCCATTTTCAGTTTTCTACTATTAAAATATGCAGAGTCAAGATCCCTGGCTATAAGGAAATTTCTATAGTGAAATATACAGAATCAAACAAGCAATCAAACAATATGAAAGAAACAGAATTGTGCAGAGTTTTTTTTAATTAAAAACTGTCAATATTTTTAGAAATACAAGTGAATAGTCTGCTATAAAAGAAAAAAACATTTTCAAAACTGCAAAACAATTATTTTTAAAAGACGAATGTTCCTAGAATAGGGAGATATAAGTTACTATGACAACAGAAATATAAGATTCAACTGAAGTGATAGTAGTAGAACAAAAAGCTAGACATGGAAAATATAATAGAAAAGATAATAAAATTAGGAAAGTTGGAAACGAGGCCCAATATCTGTATACTTGGAATTCCACAAAGAAAGAGCAGAGAAAGGAAGGCATGATATCAAAACATTCAAGAACATTTCAGAACTAAAAGATTTTAGTTTTGGCATTGAAAAGGTTCACTGAGTAACCAGCACAATGGATGATTTTGGATGTATACTAACAATAGACACATACTATAATATCCTCATAAAATTTTATGACACTAGGAACATAAAGAAGGTGTTCCAAGCCTCCTTATGGAGAGAATAAGCAGGCTTCACATAAAAAGGAGAGTCTGTATGGCATCTGAGTCTTCAACACCCATTTGAGAAGTTACAGAACAAAGAGAGAATGCCTTCAAAGTTATGAAAGAAAAAAGATTCCCTGAGTATGATTCTCTATCTGGCTGAACTAAAATATAGTGTAAAGATAGAAGAATGATTTCTACAGATTTATGCATATGCTATATCAAAAGAAAAAGGGGGAAAAAAACTACTCCAAATGAGGTCATTCTCTTAAAGCAAGTAGAAAATATACTTCTCCTCCAATTTAAAAGAGACAAAAGGGATCAGTCCCCAGGAAATCATGAATGAAACACCCAGTAGCATAGCTGAGGAGAACTACCAGTGTGAACGTCCCGGGAGAAGTTGCTTTTATAATGGAACAGGTAGATTACCTGATGCTTTTTCTTAGTAAGAGAAGATTTACACAACTGACAGAAGAATTTGCAGTTGCATCTGTGATGTGTTTAGACAATTAAGCTAATAAATAGCAATAAAAATTAATTTCAGGGAAACAAAAATTTGCCAGAAAATAAAATTAATCATAATACCTAGATCAGCTGGGAATAGCACTTGTATAGTTAAATAATGTATATGCTTAATATCGATCTAAGAAAAATTATGACATAACTGTATTGGAAGAACAAGAATATTGGAAGTGTGTGTGTGTGATGCGTGCACATACGTAGGTAGATGACATGCTTTGAATGTTTGTTCCCTCCAACTTTCACATTGGAATGAGATTCCCAGTGTTGGAGGTGGGGCCTGGTGGGAGGTGACTGGATCATGTAGGTGGATCTCTCTTGAATGGTTTAGCACCATCCCCTTGGTGATGGGTAAGTTCTCACTCAGTTAGTGCATCTGAAAGAAAATTGTTTAAAAGTATGTGGCACCTTACCCCCTTGTTCTCTTGTTCCTGCTCTTGCCATGTGATAAGCCTGCTCTCCATTCACCTTCTGCCATGATTGGAAGCTTCCTGAGCCCTCACCAGGAGCAGATGCCAACACTGTGCTTATACAGCATACAAAACCACAAGCCAATTAAACTTTTTTTATAAATTACTCAGCCTCAGTTATTTCTTTATAGTAATACAAGAATGATCTAACATGGCAGAGCATGTTAGGGGAGATGAAAGGGATAGAAAGCAAAACACTGATCTTTTTTAAAGGAATATCAATACATAATGTTTAAAAATGAAAATGAAAGCATAAATGCATACATACATTATTTAGAAATATGCAGTGAGCTAAATGGATTAAAGTAGTTACTATAGCCAGGCATGGTGGCTCACAGCTGAATTCCCAGCATTTTGGGAGGCCGAAGCAGGCAGATCACCTGACATCAGTAATTCGAGACCAGCCTGACCAATATGGTGAAACCTCGTCTCTACAAAAAATATAAAAATTAGCCAGGCATGGTGGCCTGCGCCTATAGTCCCAGCTACTCAGGAGGCTGAGGCAGAAGAATTCCTTGAACCTGGGGAAGTAGAGGTTGCAGCGACCCAAGACTGAACCACTGCACCCCAGCCTGGGTGACAAAGTGACTCCATCAAACAAAAAAAAAAAAAAAAAAGGAGAGGGAATGAGATGGGGCCAGTTATTTTTTATAAAATATAGAACAATTGCATGCATATAGTTGATAAATTATATGGCAGCTTATATACCTTAAATCATATACATATTATTTGATAAAGTTAAATTAATTTTAAAATCCTAAAGCAAAAATCAATAATAAAATTAGGTTCCTAAAACCTAAAGTCTAAAATGTGTTCCGACTTCATAAATAATTTGATTTAAATACTCTAAACTAAGCCTAGTTAACTAAAGATACTATACTAAAGCATAATATACCACACAGGATGACAAAATAATTTCCAAATTCATTCCATCCTTGACCAAATGTAGTTACTTAGAATAACATGTTGAATAAAATGTTGAAAGTAAATTTAGGATCAGTGGGAAAAAGTCCCATGCTTGACTAACCATATCTGCCATGCATGGAATAGTGGAGGATGGTAGCACATAGGCAAAACATTTTACAACCTAAGAGATGACTAAAAGGTCCAAGAAGTCCAGCTTTATAGATATCAGCATGTGGTTTTGTTCCAAGCAGCATCACAATAAATGGAATGATTATATAATTTTTTAAGTAAAATGGAAGGAGGCAGCTATTAATAATTATGCTGGGATAACAGGTGTAAATGTAGACTATCCTAAGCAAACCAGGACAGTCCCTAGGTTTACCTATTGTCCCAGCAGAGTTATTTATGGTAGCTCTAAGTATAATCTGTAATACTGAATGGATCTGTTTAGTGCTAAAGTTATGAGATAGGGTAATTTTTAAATTGATGCTGAGGAGTGATTGACAGGATATGAGTGGGTGTGTGGGTGGGTGGGTGGGTGTGTGTGTGTGTGTGTGTGTGCGCACGCATGCGTATTTCAGTTCATTCATGAGCATAACATGAAAAATCCAAAAAATTAAAATTTAACCTTGTAATTTGCAGATAGCAACAAAAATGAAAATCTTATAAAAGCTATGACATATAATTATTATTTTCATCTTACAGCAGAGAAAAGAGTAAAGTTCTAGGACAAAAAAATGTGACTTTTTAAAACTTGTTTTATTGTTTTAATTATTTTATTACATGTTTTTATTTTACCCGTTTTACTAGATCTGTTCTTAGTATTTTAAAGCTACAGAAGTTTGAGTTGCTGCTCTTTTGCCCTTTGGATTTGAGAAAACATTCCTTTCTTAAAACAAGATAATTTCATCACTTTCATTTCATTTTTGTTATTTCTCTACATTTTATTTTGCTTTCTCATTTGTTTTATTTTTGGCTGGGTTAATGGCTTTTCTATATTATAGTTTTTGACTAATTAATTTTGGCCTTTATGCTTATTGCTCCCTTTTTTCTTTCTCTGTATCTATCTTGTTTATTTCCTAAGTTAGTATTCTAACTTCTCTTAATTGAATTCATCCTAATTTTTTCTTGTATTAGTATATCCTTGGGGCTGTGAGATTTCATCTGAGCATGGTTTTGCTATTTCTCATGTGGAATCTTCATTACCATTATTTTCTAGATAATCTTGTAATCTTCAGGTATGTTTTTGACTCAAAAATTTATTGAGAGAGTTTTAATTTTCTTAATTTTCATCTGTTAGATTTTTGTTCCTGGTTTGTTGTTAATTTTTAGTTTTATTACATTGAGATCAGAGAATGTGTATCATATTTTCTTTGAGGCCTAATATAAAACCAAATTTTATCATTTTTGAATTTGGACATTTGAAAATATAGCATGTTCTTAGTTTTCAAGATATAACATCTTACAAATAACAGTTACATAAATATTATTAAATCTTATGTTATTTAAATCTCTCATATTCTTCCTAATTTTTTCCCACTTGTTATATCAAAAAGTATGATGAGCAAATGAAACTATTATGTAATATTAATGTGCTACAAGCATTCTTTGTATTTCTTGTAACTTTTATTAAATTAACATTGATGCTTTGGTATTTTATGCGTAGATGTTCACAAGTGACAAATCTTCATTTGGATTAAATCCCATTTCATAGAATGATGTTCTTCTTTGTCAATTTGCAGTGATTTTTTTCAGTGGCGTGATAGATCTTAAGTCAGTGTCTTTTATATTACATCCCTACATTGCATTTTTATGTTCTGTGACTTGGTATATCTTTTGAAATTGTTTAAATTTCAATCTTTTGAAGCAATTGATTTGAGATTTTATGTTTACCTATATATATTTATATATGTGTATTTTATAAATTAAATTTGATCCAATTGTAGTATTATTGGTAAGATATGTATGTTAGAACATTTTGTTCTGCTTTGAGTTTTCATGGATACTTTTATCATTTTTTTATGGTTTTCCTTCTGGTGCTTTTTAGTTTATATTAATATCTTTGTACTAATGCTTACTTTTTTTTTTTTTTAGACAGAGCCACTCTGTTGCCCAGGCTGGAGTGCAGTGGGGCTATCTTGGTTCACTGCAACCTCCGCCTCCCAGGTTCCAGCAATTATCTGCCTCAGCCTCCCGAGTAGCTCTTGATTACAGGCACTAGCCACCATGCCTGGCTAATTTTTGTATTTTTAGCAGATATGGGTTTCACCATCTTGGTCAGGCTGGTCTTTAACTCCTTTCCTTGTGATCCACCCACCTCGGCCTCCCAAAGTGCTGGAATTATAGGCGTAAGCCACCATGCCTGACCCGAATGCTTACATTGACAATAGCTTTGTATAATATACTTAATCTATTTTAAAGACAATATTCACTACTTCTGCATATAAACAATAAATGATATACTATTTTTCCAAATTCTATTCTACCCAATTTTAGCATATTATTTTTTTCTTATTTGCTTTTATGCCTTTAAACATATGTATATCTCCATATTTTAATTATTGAAGTTTAAAATGTGATTTTCGGCTACCATTTTCTTTACTGACTCCTATATAAAAATTGAGGAAATCAGTATTCTGATCACTATCTTTCCCACTATCCCCTTCCAAGGTAAACTTTTGTTAGACTAGAATTAAACGGATTTAATTCTCACCAGCAATCCTTTTGCTATAGTTTCTTCATAATTTTGTCTTTGGCTTAAGTTTTTCATTGAGAATTTTTAAAATAACCACTCATGGAATATACAATTTCAGAGTTGGTGAATATTCAAGTACATGTTTAGTGATCTTTATATTTGAGTGACATTTTAGGTAGACATAAAAGTATCAGGTCACATTTTGCCCCTTGTGGGTTTTTAGACATTGTACTCCTGATTCCTGGAATTAAGACCTGTCACAAGGAGTATGAGGCATATCTGATCACTTACTACCCCTCCCCCATATCTTTTTTTCCCCTGGTTGACTAATGGATTTTCTCTTTTTCATTAAAATCCGCTGTCTTATTCTTTCTAAATATTTTCTAATACACATTTTACCTTTTCAAACTGTAAATATAAGCCCTCCTTTATTTCTGTAATGTTTTCAGTTAATATACATATTTCTTTTCTGCCCCATTATTTTTACTCTCTTCTTCCAGAATGCCAATTACAGAAATCTTGGCATTTCTTTGCCCATGATCAACATCCACAAATTTCTCTCTAATCTTTCAAAAAAAACCTATTTTTTCTATTCCATTTCATTTGTTTGCTTCCCTCAATTCTGTGCTCTTTGGTCTTTACAGAGTTTTGAACAGCATCTTTCTTAGCACTGTTTCCAATCTGCCTGCATTTTTGTGATTTTTCCCGCCTTTATTTCTCGAGGTCTGCTAGCTCACATTTCCTCTTCTTCGATTGTCTGGACATATTTTGTCTTCATTATTTAAATGTTATTTGGAAATTTTATTTTATACTATTGATTGATAACATCATTTTCAAAATACAAATATTTTTCTCCACAATTTTTACATACCACATTGCAACATTTTTATAATGAGTATTCTTCATGTCAATCACATTAGTTTTCCTTTTGCTTTCTTCATTTTATATTATCATCATCCAGACAAACTTTATTTATATTATAGGTAATTCTTATGGTTTCTTTTAGTGAAATGAATTATTGGAGCATCTGATTAAAGAGAATTGATGAGTAAAAAATGTCAGAGACTTGTTACAACTTAACAGAAGGTCGTACGTCCTAATATTGTACTATAAGGCCTTTTCATATTTACTTCTTCCTAGCCATCCTATGTTGGCAGCACACCACCTTGCACAATGTTAAGATTTCTCCCCTCATCCTTCATTGATATACTACACCAATATACTACTTAATGATATTAATATACTACTTCCTGCAAAATGTATATCTTTGTGATTGTCGTTGAAACTCAGATAACCTCTTGAAACTCTGTGCCAGCAGAACGTACTGGCAGGATCTTATGTTCTTCCTGTTTCTAATGGGATTTGACCTTATGGAATGTGCTTCCTATTTCAGAGGAACTTTGCCTTTGTGTAAGTTCTGCATTCGTTTTCATCTTCTTGCATCATGATTCCACAGCTATCTTTGATGATTACTGCATTTGATAATGTTTCTTGAAATATTCAAGTATTGTTCAACTTCTAGTTTCATTAGCAATAAATTTATATAAATACATACACACATATATTTCATCACAGATAAACATATATATGTATATACACATATGCATAGATACACATATATATGAACATATATATTTATATATACATACCTTAAATTTTTTCTACTTAAGAAGTTGAAAACTGTCAGTTTTTGAATAAGTCAAAACCAGAAGTGAGAGTGGAAATGTTTGTAAGTCGTTTTTAAGTCTTAAACAGAAAAAAAATAGCTTCCTTTTGAGAAGATTAGGAATGTAGAATTAGCATGAGGCCTCAAGGGGCATGTGCTTATCTCATCTTTTGCCCTATTCAGTGTACACTGTTCAGATTAGAGAGAATTTTTAAAAGGTAAAGATTCTGCACAGAAACATTTATCTTTTTCTATCTGATTTTATGGTCCAAGATAATAAGTATTTCTACAGCATACGAGAGGGAAAAAAAGCTCAAAAAGCTTACTCTTAAAAATAAAGTATTTATGAAGTTCTTCCTGGACTTTTATGTAACTTTGCTATATTAATATTTTTAAAAATAGGCCAATTGAAATAAAATTCTTGAAGCATTTTCATGGAGTGTTAACATCAATTTCACTTACAAATATTCGTAAGTATTTCATTTCAAGATATAATTTTAATCTTGCAACAAAATTACTAGAAATAATTTAAAGTAGCCTTACATTTTACCATTTATTCATTTTTATTTATTTATTTATTTATTTTCAGAGAGTGTCACTCTCTTGCCCTGGCTGGAGTGCAGTAGCACATTGCAACCTCCGCCTCCCAGGTTCAAGCAATTCTCCTGTCTCAGCCTCCCAAGCAGGCTGGGACTACAGGTACCCACTATCACACCTGGATAATTTTTGTAATTTTAGTAGAAACAAGGTTTCACCATGTTGGCCAGGCTTGTCTCAAACTCCTGACCTCAGGGATCTTCCCACCTCAGCCCCCCAAAGTGCTGGGATTATAGGTGTGGGCCACCAAACCTGGCCCATTTTATCTATTTAATAAAACATCCAATATCATATTTGTAATATAATTTATAACATATAATTTATTTTAAAGAATAAAAATGATTTAATAAAATTTGTATTTATTATACTGTTTAACAATTATAATTCCTTATAGTATTTCTATCTTAATCATGAGTTCCTACAAGTACACAGAAAAATAATTTCGGCTGAAATAGAGATTAAAAACCAGAGGTGCTAAATACTGTTGCTACCATTTATATAGCAGCCACTTGCACTAAACTCTTAACCGTTATCACGCTCTTGTGAGATACATAACTTTTATCATTCCCACTTTACAAAGAAGAAACCAAGTCTCAGAGAAATTATGTGACATGGTCACAATCACAAAGCCAGTTAAGTGGCAAGGCCAGAATTTCCACCCAGGTGGAATAACTCCCAGTTCATTCTCTTAACCTCTTGCCTAGAGCTTACCCGATAAAATAGCAGAGGATTATGGAAATCACATCTACTTGATGCACTGTTCAGCAATACTGGGCATGCTCAGCATGTGGCACTCTGTTCTTCACTTACTAATCCATGGGTCAATTCCTGTTACATCAATGAATCCATCACATGGCCTGGCATTTGAGGAAGGATCATATTTTATAAGAAGTACAACTAAGATCCTCCCACTGAATCCAATAATCCAACAGTAAAGAAAAGACCCGGTTACATGTTTCTTGGATCAATCTCTCTTATCACAAAAGGGAATATTGTGATTTTCATTTTGTTTGTTTTCTCCCTCTTTTTTTTAAAATTTGAGATAGGATCAAATTCAACCTTCATCCTCCTACAAAAACTCAGTTATTTGGTATTGGAATAGATTGGTCCTCAACTGGTAGCAATTTTGCTCACATTCCTCCATCCCCCAGCCCAGTGGACATTTGGGAAACTCTGGGGACTTTTTTGGTAGTCACAGCTGAAAAAGAGAGGAGAATGTTTTAAGTGTCTAGAGGGTAGAGGACAGTACCAAATATTCTACTATACAAAGGGCAGCCCCCAATAATGAAGTATCCAGTCCAAAATGCCAACAATGCTGAGATTAAGAAATAATGGAATACAAATACGTAACTTTTAATTTTGATGAAACTCTGGTTTTATTAGGAAAAAAGAAGAAAATAATAAGTAACTTGAAAAGTTTACTAATATCCTCTCCTCCTCATTCCTGGCCCAAGCTTTAAATGACTAATGGGAAAAATGAAAAGAAAGAAAGTAAGGGCTCTACAGCACTAACTTAGAACTTAGTGAGCTTGAATGGATGAAAACTACTGAAAATGTACCTGCTATTTATCTTGACTTTGGTTTCCAACTCTTCTATGTGTTCAGTGTTCCAGATGATTTCTGAAGAAAAACACTTATTCTAAAATCTGCCTTTCATGACTAATAAAACCTGACTAATAAAGTAGAAAAATAAAATAGTAGAAAAAAGATTGACCATTTAAATAAAAATTGGAAAAATATAGGCTAACTATACTAATATAAACAATATATTAAAATAAAATGTAATTTGAAATGAAGAGTTTTCCCACATAATTACAGAAGTTTCGATTCAGCAGAAAGATTTCAGATTTTATACTTATATGTACTTGCCATCATAATCTGAAGAATTTACAAAGCAAAAATGAACAGACCTACAAATTTAAAAATTCACAATCATATTAAGATATTGTAACATTCCACACTCAGAAATTCATAGGAAAAAAACAGCAGAGATAGAGAAGATCTGATTACCACTGATATTTTCAATCTACAGATATACTGCTCCCAACAACTGTAGAATATAGTTTTTAAGCACGCATGGAATATTTTTGTAAAGTAATGCATGTTAAAATATAAAATAGGTCTCAAAACATTTCAAAGGGGTAATAAAGCAAGACACCTACAACCAACTGATCTTTTACAAAGTTGGCAATACCAAGCAATGGGGAAAGGACTCCTTGTTCAATAAATGGTGCTGGAATAACTGGCTAGCCACATACAGGAAATTAAAATTGGACCCCTTCCTTAGACCATTTGCAAAAATCAACTCAAGATAGATTAAAGACTAAACTTAAACCTAAAATTATAAAAACCCTAAAAGAAAACCTAGGAAATACCATTCAGGACATCAGACCTAGCAAAGATTTCATAATGAAGACTAAAAGCAATTGCAACAAAAACAGAATTGGCAAGTTTGACCTAATTAAACTAAATGCTATGCTTTCTTTTAAGAAAACTATCAATAGAGTAAACAGACAATCTACAGAATGGGGAGCAGGAATATTTGCAAAATATGCATCCAACAAAGGTCTAATATCCAGAATCTATAAGAAAACTAAACAAACCAACAAGCAAAAAAACCAAATTACCCCATTAAATATGGACAAAGGACATAAACAGATACTTCTCAAAAGAAGACATACACACAATCAACAAGCTTATGGAAAAATGCTCAATATCACTAATTGTTAGAGAAATGCAAAGCAAAATCACAATGAGATACCATCTTATACCAGTAAGAATGGCTATTACAAAAAATAATAGATGTGGTAAGACTGCAGAGAGGATGGAACGCTTACATACTTCTGGTGGGAATGTAAATTAGGTCAGCCACTGTGGGAAGCAGTCTGGAGATTGCTGGAAGAAGTTAAAATAGAATGAGCATTCAACCCAGCAATCCCCTTACTGAATATATACTCAAAGTAATATAAACTGTTCTACCATAAAGACACAATCACATATATGTTCATTACAGCACTATTCACATTTGCAAAGGCATGAAATCGACTTAGAGTCCCATGAAAATAGACTGGATAAGGAAAATGTGATACATGTACACCATGAAATACCATACAGTCATAAAAAAGGAAAAAAATCATGTTCTTTGCAGGAATTGGATGAACTGGAGGACATTATCCTTAGCAAACAATGACAGGAATAGAAAACCAAATACCACATGTTATTTCTTATAAGTGGGAGCTAAATGATGAGAACACATGGACACAAAAAGGGGAACAGCAGACACTGGGACCTACTTGAAGGTGGAGGGTGGAAGGAGGGTGAAGATGAAACACACACACACACACGCACACGTATACACACACAATGTTTCATGTTTCATGCAATTTTTGGGGATGATTATAAAGACCATCCTCACATCACCCCAAAGCTTAAAGAGAAAGAATGTGCTAAGTCAGAACAATGTCTGGACCTCCTGACAATCCTATTTCTCCAAGAAAATTAATAAATTAACAATTCTGGTTTGACATTCTGGAAAACTGAAGACTCCAAGTATGAGTAATTCTGGAAAACTGAAGTCAGATCAATGTCTGGATTCCTGACAATCCTATTTCTCCAGAAAAATTAATAAATGAACAATTCTGGTTTGACATTTCAATCTTTTATGGACCTTTCCAGGAAAAGCTAGTGCCTTCAAGTATGAGTACTTCTGAAAAACTGAAGGGTTCTGCATGGCCAATGGCCAAATAGAGGTGGTTGGGCTTGGCATCTTGAATACAACATTTGAATTTATTCAGCTTCAGTGGAGGATTTTTAATCCTCACAGGGACTTTGAAGAGTAAAAATATACCCTACGTTATCTGCAACCCAGATAATTATCAATAGGCAGGACCAAGTTGAATGAATATTTAATCCTCAAAACAGTTTTAACGTTAAACTTCAGTTTTGCTGAATCTAAAGTGAACGAAACACTCACTCATAAGAGTATGGTTATTCCCCTTACCCATTAATCTACAAACACAGACATTAGATTTGCAACCAGACAGCTTAGAGTGCCAGTGAAACAAACAAACAAAATAATTATGTGTGCTTGTTGAGTAATAATTTGCTGGGGAGTCTTTGAGGGAGGAGTGAACAAAATGAGTGAATGATACTATGTATGTGAAGCATATTAAAAGAATAAATTAGTAGCTTCTCAGGCAGGTCTTTTGCACTTACTTAATCAATTTTCCAGGGTTCTAATGAATATTAATAGCAAAAGTATAATGCCAATTCAGAGTAAAAAATCCTAAGCATCACTGATGTGTACTTTGAAACAGCAAAGGCAACAAAAAGAAAAAAGTAGCATAAGTCAGCAGATTGAAAGAAAAGTAAGTGTGAAGGAACTAATTAAAGCTTTGTGTTGCTTTTTCCCCCTCCTTACAGAAAAAGATGTCACAGAACTGCTTTTACCCAAACATTTACCCAACCACATACAACTTAAACGTCACATAGACTTCCAGGAGGAACAGAGAACACAGGAATGCTTTTTCTTTGTGTTTGCTGTGGCATTGGTGAGATATGAATGACCGGTTAGCGTACCTTCAACTTCAAATGTTCTGCCTGTATTCAAAACAATTTAAGTGAAGTAATTGATTTCTCATTTCTCTCTTATTATTTTTACTCATTCACATGGAAGAGACTTACATTCTCATAGAGATTGGTTTTAGGGCCAAAGACACTGAGACTCTAAAGTGGCACATGTTAGACTCTCAGAATAACAGAACAGTTATTTGGTGGTGACTGATCTGTCTGGAAGTGAATGGAAGAAAACTGTAATGTAAATCCTCGGAAACTATGGGGAAAATCTAGGTTTACAAGGAGGTGGCTCCTGTAGAATTCCCTAAAACAAATATTCTTTTTAAAGAAAAATTGAACTTGAACTAACAATGGTCAATGTGCTGGTAACATTTTATACTAATAAATGACTCAAGTTTACAATAAAAATTCTCAGATATAAATACCAATATCCAAATCCAAATTTTCTAGTTCTAAATTACACTAAACTAAGCTGCATAACAGAACAATATTCCCAAGAAAATAAAAAATGTTTTGAAAGGTTTGAATGGCAAGCAAGTCTCTTCACATACTCTGGTTTGACAGTTTTAATTACTGAAGGATAAGAAGTTTCTATTTGTCAAGAGATCGAGACCATCCTGGTCAACATGGTGAAACCCCGTCTCTACTAAAGCTACAAAAAATTAGCTGGGCATGGTGGCGCATGCCTGTAATCCCAGCTATTCAGGAGGCTGAGGCAGGAGAATTGCCTGAACCCAGGAGGCGGAGGTTGCGGTGAGCCGAGATCGCGCCATTGCACTCCAGCCTGGGTAACAAGAGCGAAACTCCGTCTAAAAAAAANTTTGAACTGAATCTATCAGGTCAAATTCTCAAGTCCCAGTTGCATTGTCCATGGGGTCTTCCACATAATTCCATGAACTTCTCAATAAAAACAGATTGATTATGACAGTGAGTAGCTTGTTTAGAAGCCAATCAACCTTAGGAAATGTAAAAATGATTGCAAAGGAGAAAGGTTTATCTTTTATCTTTTTTTCCCCCTTTAATAGCTATCCAAAACATCTGCAGTTTTCACAGGACAGGAAGGACCGTTACTCATAAATGAAGGATCACCACTCATAAAGGGAGAAAGACAGGGTATATGCAGTGACCACACAGTTCAGTTTTAGCTTATTCCCAGAACTCTGTAACACTGTATTTAAGCTAAAGGCTTATTTTTTTTAAAAAATGTGAAGATGAGACTAACAAGTTTGGACTTTTTTCTTGCGGGCTGAGGAGAGTCAACATTTTTTATCATGGTGAAAATGATCTTGAAAAAGCTGTCTATATTCATAGCTTCTTTAGCATATACACATTCTTTTACTTATAACAATCTGAATTTCACCTCCAGCAAAGCTTTTTAGGTGTGCCACCTGGTTCCCTTTGTGGCTAATTCCAGTAGATATGTCTTAGTTCTTCTCTTCCCTGACTTCTAGCTAATATCTAACACTTCCAACCTCATATTTTTTGCAACACTCCCTCACTTTTGTTTTCCTTCTGTTTTGGCTTCTTTTTTCTCCCATTCATCTCTGTTGATGTTCATCAAGATTTGGACCTAAGATTTCTTCTTCTTTCACTCTACCCACTCTACATGTGTGATCTCATTTAAATTTGTGATCCCCAATCAATGTCTATAATCAAGATCTCTCTTTTGAGACTCACATTCATAGATCCACATGTCTAATGAATTACAAGGTTCTTTTAATGTCCTCCAGGCCCATGAAATGCAACTGAAACTTTTTGGCTTCCCTCACAAACCGACTCTTAGAGTAAGGGGACCTTTGAACCTTTGTTCTAACCAGAAATCTGGGTTAATGCCAACACACATATTTCTTTAATATAATCCACAACATAAACATAGTTTCCACAGTAATTTTCCTAAAGCGTATATCATGATCCTGCCTCCTTTAGGACCCCAACTAATTCTTCACTGCCCAAGGATTTGTACCTTTAGGCTCTGCCCCTTTATTTTCCCAGCTTAAAATATCTGTGCACCCCCATCAAAGTCTTATACTTTAAGAATAACATGAAACATAGAAGCCCTTGGAAAGAGCTTATTCTGTCTTCTCATATGGCCCCAAGGCCCTTTGTTCCATCCTCTATTCATCCCTTCTTGTGCCTTCAGCTAATATCTGCCTCACGAGGAGGAATATAAGCTCTATAAGTGTAGGCACTCTGTCGCCTTTTTCCTTAATGTCCCAACATTTAGCAAAATATCTGATGCATTCAACACATGTTTAATAAATGCTATAATTCAGCGGTAGCCTCCTCGTTCACATAATGGAAGCCTATCATGCTAGCAGCAACTTAAAGGCAGAGTTGATCCCAAAGTAAACAAACAAGTGGGCTTCATTCTTGTTTCTCATTCATGAGCTCAGGTGTATCTATTTTTCTGGTCTTTTTGAGACATATTTTTTTTTTCATTCTAGGGACTCTCATTCTCAAAGGAGCAATGATTTCACTGAAAGCTGATTTACAACGACTTCTGGGAGGCAGGACTTACAGGCGGGTTTTAACGGCACTTTCTGCTTGCTCGTACCACATGTATCATTCAGCCATGGCTCACAACACTATAAAAATGTCTCTACTTGCATGATGAAACACATCTATTCCAAGGTATGCCAGAGATTTGAAAATAAAAAGTAAATCTCCTCCTTGGGTGGGATCCACATTATCATGCAATTTGTGAGCTTGCCCACGTGAGCCGTTTCAGGCACTTTTAGATCAGTGGAGCAGCTATTAAAGTGCCATCAAAGCATTTTTGACTCCATAGAATTAATCATGAAATCTGTTCCTGCCAGCTCACTTATCATATTCGAAATATTAATTTAGAGCAAAATTAAATCGGACACCCACCGACAGCAACATTTTGCCCTTCAGAACTCCCCTTCATATTGATTTATTAATGGCTGCCAGAACAGCATACTAGAACAATTTATTACTTCTTTCTGGATGTTTCTTTATGCTTACAAATAGTCTTTGGGAAGGAGAGGTGTTATCTGACAGTCTTTTGACAGGGGTATTTTTCAATTTGCATAACATTTGGGGGATTCATTGGGATTTAAGGAAGAAGTATCATTTTAGTATCAGTAGCAATAGGTAATTTACTTTAGGAAGCTTTAAAGCCAGGGGGTCATTTAACTGTGGTGCAAGTCAGAGATGATATAAAAAATTAGTGCATCACTGAATCCACTCTCTACTGTGATGAAGTGCTATAAAAGCAAAATGGAAGCATAGGGTGTCCTTTTATGAACTATGTAAATATTCTTTTTACTTTTACTATTAAGATCTTAAATACCCGCATCAGCACTTGAATACCATGAAAGTTCAAATGCTCAACTGTGGCAGTACATATTCCAGGTAGTAAAAGCAAATAGTCCCCTAATCCTGAGACAAAAGGATCTTTAACTCTCTGGACCTCAGAGAGAAATCACACTGAGCAGAACCACTGAACAACTCTGACAAGGCCCAAATTCCTCATCCCACTGGTGTACATAGTGTTGCCAACAGGGATACAGACAGGAGCCAACTTTGAACCATGGGCCTTGTGCTCATTCACTCAGTCATTCCACAGATTTTAACTGAGTGCCTATTAGCACGTGCTGTTCTAAACACTGGAAAAGCCAAGTTGAAGACCCACATAAGGGTCTTCCCAAGCTCACAAAGAACTTAGATCCTCATTAAGACAAGGCAGATGGTGACAGAAAAATTTTTTAAAAGATTTTTTTAAATTAAAAAAAAATTTTTTTTTAAAAAAGGAATCAAAGAGACAATTTCAAATAGTGGCAGGTGTTGTGAAGAACATAAGAGAGGGTAATGGAATAGAAGGTGATTGTGGGGTAGCAGGGACAGTATTTTAGTTAAACAGCCAGGGAAGACCTCTGTGAATAGCTGAGAGAAGAGCATTCAGGCAGCAGAAACAGTCGGCATCAGGTTTTTGCTGTAGGTATTAATGTGTGTGTACGAGAAACAGGAAAAAAAGTCAGTGATGGGAGAGTAGTGAATGAAGGGCAGAGAAGTCCTGGATGAGGTCAGCCAGGCAGGGCTCAGATCTTTGAGGGCCTTGTGTGCCTAGGTAGGTGATATAATGTGCATACGCATTGTAAAATACAGCTCTGGCTGCCCTATGGGGAGGTACTTTAAGTCTATTATCTCATTGAATTTCAACCATCACACTATGAAGTGATGGTTAAATACTGTCATCATTCCTATTTTAAAGAGGTTATATAGATTAGCCAAAGGCAAAACTTGTAAGTGAAGGAGCTAGTATCTCAGCTATACCAGACACCAAACTCAGTTTGTAACATTCAATTGAAGCATAAATATGTTACAACAATTTTGAATTGCTTCTTCTAGATCCAAGGCAATCTGTATCCCATGGTCACAGGTTAAAAGATACCTTTTGAAAAAAATGTCATCTCACCCTCACCCTATGCCCAGGGTCCTACATACAGAGCCAGATTTTAGAGGTGAATTTTCCCGTTCACTGCCTTTTAGTTAGCTACTAGGGATTTGTCCTGTCCTCTAAGCTATCTCCTTCCTGTATGGCACATCCATTCTGCAGTTCCTTGACATATGATCCTGTTGTCCTCATCTGAACATAGCCATGATGTACCAGTGACAGGGCCTGTCCTCATTAGTCTCTGTAAATGCTGTCTGTGTCTTCATGGGTGCAATCCAAAGGTTCCTCATTATTACACGTCCAGCATGAGTTCAACCATCTGGAGCATTCTCATTACGTGCAAAAATAAATAAATAGTTTGACACATAGGCTATTCTATTAAAGTAATTTCTCTCTTTTTTACTTTTCTTCTGGATCATACATCAGAAATTAGACCAGAGAAAACTATATGAGATATGAATAATAAGAATTTCCCCTAGTTAATTAATGAATCCACCATTTGCTCACCACAAAAAATAAGTGTGTGAGATAATGCATATGATGATTGGCTCAAATGAGACATTCTACAATATATACCTATTTCAAAATATCATATTGTACATGATAAATTTATACAATTGTTTTTTGTCAATTTAAACATGAATTAAATAAATTGAGACATTTAACAGATAATGTTATGATTATGGTTCAGAGCTATGTTTATTATCTACCCAATCCATTCATTTATCTTTATATCTATATCTACCTACACATATACATTTATTCATATAAATTTAAAAGAACATAGAAAAAATGCTAGTGGAAGACACCCTAATTAAACTGTAATTACAATCAAAACTGAAATGATGACTTTGGCCAGAAACTATCAGTTCTTGTGTTTAGGCATTGATATGTGTAGCTGAGAACTATTTTCCTAAAACCAAAGTAATGCTGCAGCATTTTTTCCTGCTTCTACATATTAATGAGAACAAACTAAGAAATAAGAAAAAAAATGAGAATTAAATTTACATATTTAGATATTTTTAATTCTTTCTACAAACTAGAGCAGCACAATCCTTGAAAGAGACAAAGAGATAATGAGAAAGAAAGAGAGAAGAAAAGAATAAATCTCAGCCAAGAAATTACCCAAACTATAGTAAAACGCAGACCTAAAAACAGAAGACATTGTGTAAGCTCTGACATTGCACATAAGACATTTGCCTCACAGTGCCTTACTCTCATCAAATGATGCTAACGGAATTAATACCTACTTGCCTTAGTTGATTTATAAAGTTTAGAACACCTGCAAACTTTTAGGTGATGAATTCCTACTCTTGACTCTCTTGGCCTCCTGATTTCCCAGCTTGCTATCAGCTGTCTAGCATCTAAGATAAAAAGTACAAAAAAAAGCTGAAAAACCAAGATAAATAATTGGTGAATGCAACATTTTAAAAACTCAAAATTAATATAAAATCCATAATGATAAAAATAGTAAAACATTAGAGACAGTATCAGTGTTACTGATTTTTCATTTGCTTCAAGCTCCATAATGGAACTGTATTTTTTAACATTAATTTAAATTTATTTAAGATATTGTATGTAAATATCATTTATCTTGATTACTGGGTTCTTGGTGTTCATTAAATGTTGGAACCTAAGCAAGTTCTTCCTTCACCTCCCTCACCTCACCCTATCCCCGGCCCTGTCTACCAACGAATCCCTAGGGATTCTCAACAAATCAGTGTCTGTGTTATTGATGCTTGGGGCTCATGCATCCAGCCTTGCAGAACTTTAGCTTCTCCCCCAAGACAGCTGGCTTATCACAAAAGTTTTCAAAAAGAGAAAGAAGGCTTTCCTTAAGAAGAAATCTTTTACCCATTTTACTTTTCTCCATCCTGCTATCACATATATATGTGATAAAAGCATAAGATACATGATAAGGGTCAAAAAGAATTCCTTTATGAGCTTTTCTCCAATATGAAATTGATAATTTTCTCTCTTCTCATTCGCTTCATAATGGCAGCTCACAATTCTATCTAAGGTAACAGAAGTAGCTTTATCTCTTTCAAGTTACTTTCTTATTTTTAATGGTGACCTTTGCTCTGAAACCTTCATCCTTTCTTATAGCAAATAGTTAGAGGTTTTCTCTTGATCTGTAAGGGAAAAGAAATACAAGGAGCTAGACCATGGGAGACTCCTGAGGTGTACGCGTGGTACAGGGGAGGAAAGACTGGCCCCAATATTGCTCTTATAATACTAGTGATTAACAATGAAACTAGAAGTCTCCTTTTCCCCACATCACACAGCATACTTCTGGGAGTAGCACCGGAACTCTGTTTCTTAATTCCCCTGAAAGACACCTAAACTGCAGGCAAGCAGAGATACACACCGTTCCCATGCACTGAATGGTTTCTCTGGAGCTTCAAGTGTTTGAATTTGCCGGAATGCCCTTCCCTTCTCTACCTGCCATGGTCTGAATGTGTGTGTGTGTGTCCCCAAAATTCATATGTTACTAAATCCCTAATACAAAAGTAATAAGAGATAGGGTCTTTGGGAGATAATTAGGTCATGAGGGCTCCATGAATGGGATTAGTGCCTTTATAAAAGAAGCTTGGGAGAGCCAGCTATCACCTTCTGACATATGTGAATGCAAGAAGAGGGTACCATCTCAGATGTAGAAAGCAAGCCTTCCGATACTGAATCAGTTGGCACCTTGGTCTTGAAATTTGCAACCTCCAGAATGTGAGCAATACACTTCTGTTGTTTATAAATTACCCAGTCTAAGGTATTTTGTTATAGGAGCCCCAGTGGACTAAGACTTTATCTGACAATGCTCTTCCATCCTGTAAATCAGTTCAAATGTCTCCCTTTCGAAGAAGTTGTATTGGCTTCTTATTGCTGCTGCAACAAACTACCTTAAGACAAGCTTATTATCTTAGAATTCCGGAAGTAAGAAATTCAAAAATGGGTCTGGCAGGGCTGCATTCCTTCTGTAAGCTCTTGGGGAGAATCTGTTTCCTTACCTTCTCCAACTTGTTGAAACCATATACAATCCTTGTCTCTTGGCTCCTTCCTTGTTAAAAACCAGCAGTACAGCATTATAGCATCTTTTCCTTTCTCTCTCCCTCTCTCCCCCCACTATTATCAAATTGTTTTCTCCTCTCTGATTTTATGCCTGTCTTGTGATTATGTGAGACCTACCCAGATAATCCATGGCATTCTCCCCAACTTAAGATCTTTTAGTCACATGTGAAAAGTTTCTTTGGCCATGTAAGGTAACATATTCATGTGCTCTGGGGCAGGGGGTGGGAGTAGCATTATTCTATCTTCAGCAGAAGCCTTCACTGATTTTCTGACATCGGGTAAAACTTTACTGACCTCTGGCTACCACAAAACCTTAACTGTGCACCCCCACCTCAGAGCCAGGTATAGGCAGTTGCCCAGGGCAGTTATCTGTAAAAGATGTTAGAACAACACTGTAAATGTAATAAGTTGGAGAAAATTGTATTTGCCAGAAAACCTCCAAGGGCGGAAGTCTAGGTAGAGGGAATAGTTCGATAAGCTACTTAGAGAAGAGAGAGGAAGAGGAGACTCTAAAGAGATATCTCCCAGGAACGAAATGGCCATGACAATGCCTTCTAAAGAGGATTCTTATTTTGCAGAGACGACCTGAGACTGCCAGGGCCATCTTTCTCTGCCTTTCCATCCACAAGCTCAAATTCCTTCCTAAACAAACAATAAACACACATTTAAACAATGTTAGTTGAAAGAGAAGCCAAACCTCAGCCAGCACAGAGGACCAGTGTATGTATCCCACTTGGGCATCTATCTACATTTCAGCAGCTGCCACTTTGTTGTAAATTTCCTCATCTGTAAAATGGGGACAAAGGTATTTCTGCATATGTTGTTGGGAAGATTAAATATGTAAAATGTTTAGAACAGAGCAGTACACACAGTGAGTTCTCAATAAACCTTAACTATTCTATTGGATATGACTGTGCTTGTGTGAAGGTCATGTGGTTTGATAGACTGTGTAGTCTCCAAATCCAAGAATTAATAATTTCTGAAGTGGCTAGAACTTTACTGTTCAATAAAGAAGTTAGTAGACACATTTAGCTATTTACATTTAAATGTAAATGACGTAAAAATGTAAAATCCAGTTCCTCACTCACACTAGCCACATTTCAAGGGCTTAATAACCACAAATGGCTAGTGATTATCTTATTGGGCAGCACAAATATAGAAGGTTTTTATTATCACAGAAAACTCCTTTGCATAGCATGTTCAATAAATGCCCCGGTGTCAAGGAATATTGTAAGGTTTTTAGGGAGCTGGAGAAAGTTTAATATGCTCGCAGAATCATACATACATCATAGTCATAGCTTTTTAATGTAAATTTTAAAACCATAATAGATTTGAAATCAAATAAGCATGGCATTGTTAACTCTAAGGTGAATATATAGTTGGGCTTTCAGATTTCTGATGTTGTGATGAAAACAATTTGTTTTGACCTTCACCCTCTGTCAAAAGCCAATCCAAAATGATTATCCTCCTTGTGGTAATGACATCATTTTCTTATAATCTTTAAAACTCTGGCCTAGATCAAGAGAGGCAAGAAAAGAAGGCACTTATAATTTAGGTCATGTTCACGTTATCAGGGATGAATGATACGCTCTAATCTCCTAAGTCTAACATATCATCTAACTTACTCTAACATTTCTCTTTCTGTTCTAACCACACATTCTCCATTCCAGACTCAGTGAAAGTGAAGAATTTATACTGAGGTCATCAGTATAAGGAGTTCAAAGTGTATGTTCAAGCAAGAATGGTGAGCATGTCACCACTCCAGTATTCCATACCCACAGTCAATATTGCTAATCAATCCATAACACTCCCTCCATTTTCTTGTATGTGTCCTCAGAATCCTTCTCAACACAAGACTCCAGGTAGCACCTATCAAACAATTAATATCTGCATTTGAGTACAGACAATGACAAGTAGTTGTCATCTCTGGGTCAAAGAATGTTTAATGGATAGAAAGAATCAAAGGAACAGAGGAAAGTCAGTGTTCCCATTTAAACAGTGCTACTTTCCTTAAGGTACAATCAAGGTTTCATTTCTTTTCCCTTTTTTAGTATAAGAGAAATGTTCTTTAACCAAGAACTCAGTGGAGCAACAGTGCCACCCAATGGCCGGTTAGGTTAGTTTTGCATTTAACTGTTACCATCTTAGAGAAACCAACTTCTACTCATAAAAATGGGAGCTGGGATTGACTACTAGCTGTTTAAGCTGCTATTCACCGTTTTCCTAAATGATAGATACAGAAAAGGTAGGGGGAATTCTGAGAAATGGGAATTGTCTTGAAACGAAAATCTCAGCACGCTTCTGCTATCAAACAGTTCAACAGGAAGAAAGATTCCATGTGAATTTACAAATAAACGGGACAGATTTTCACTTCTCATATATAAAGGGGTGGAATGGGCAGCAGTTTCCCCACCCACCTCCTCGCCCCAGAGGTGAGCATGGTTCTTTTTTCCCTATTTTCTAATAAATCACTGTGCTAAATGTACCCTACTAGAAACATTAGAGTAGGTATATGTATTGCAGCATTTTACATGCAAAAAGGGGTGTAAAACCTATGACAAGTATTATAAATAGAACTATTATTTAGTTTAAAGGGAAGCAGAATTTACATTTCCCAAATCGGAGACCACTCAAGCTTTGAGATTCAAGTAAGCAAAATAAATCTGAGCTTTTTGCACTGTGAAATCGAAGCTCTAACTCTATTAATACAAGGCGTGAGTAATAGATTTTCCTGGTTTGATGGTGGTGGGATTTTATTACCTAATCTTCGTGATCTGCATAGTTCACCACCCACTTTTCCAATGTGAGGTGACAGGGAGTCCTCAGGCACTAAGGTTGCATGTTGTTAATTGCTGGGGTTTTTTTCCTCCCTTGGAGGGACTTATTTGAAGTTCTGGAGACAGTCTCACAAGACTTCAGTCCAAGGAAAGGAAAAAGCCTGCTCTTCTTTCTAACTTCCAATCAATCAAAATGTTCACAGAATATTTAAAAAATAAAAGCACATTGATATTCTTGAAAAAATATTCCAACATACAGAATGAATTGGTGCTAGGTTGATCTGATCATTTTTAATGTACAGAGAAGTTGCACAGAAATATTTATTACTGTTTACTAGGAATTGCTATGATTAATGACTTTTGAAAAAAATAAAATTTCCAATCTGGAATTCATTTATGTTCAAAGAGCTTTTGCTCAGAACTTTTAAATTCAACCTTTGTCCTCTGGTTTCATTTACTTTTTATTTTGGTGACATGAACTGTGTTTTTCTGATAAATATGATTGATTGAAAAAAGACTCTGGCCTTAAAATAGAAACGTATGGGCTGAACGGAGGCACTCAGCAAATATTTTATGCAATGGCCAAAAACACAGTGCTAGTCAATCTGAGAGGAATATTCAATAAACTTCAGGTTTCTTCATTGAGTCAGTAGGTAGGAAGTTCAGTCATAAGAAGTTTCATGGGTTATTTTAGTATTTTTTAATAACTGTAATTTTTTCTTACAGTGATAAAATTGCATGAAGTAGTTCAGTGAGAGGGAGGATGATGTGGAGTGTACGTGTGCAAAATTTTAGATCAGTTGACCTGTGTGTGAATCCTAGAACAGCCAGAAATTATCCATGTGAATTTGCGTAAATTACTTAAACATCTATGAGCTTCAGTTCCCCAACCTGTTAAATGGAAAAACCAATAGCACAAACCCATAATATCATTATGAATTAATGAGCATGGGGTACGCTGGAGAAGACGGAATATTCAGAGGGAATGTCAAGTCAGCAATGGAACTGGAGTAACAGGAGATGCAAGGAGAAAGGAAGATTTGCAATCCAATAATGATAAATATTTAGGAATACTGATACATCCTTAGGCTTAATGTATGTGGCCAGAGACTATAAATTAATAGGTCTGTACAGCCAGTGATGGTCTTTCAGATATGTCTTGTTTGATGACAGTGCTTAGTTTTGGAATGTGTTTACTTGAAAGAGGGGCCTATATTTGCCATTTGCCACCAATGGTCCCATCATTTTCTACTGTGTTCAACCCATCTGGATTTTCTCATTTCTATATCTCTGGGTCTCTCCTGGCTTTGGAATTTTTGACCTGTGGTTGGCAAATAAAAGAAAATAACTGTTCGAAATGAGTCCTGAGATTTCAAATGATCAATTTTGTGGCAGAATTCATGTTACGGTCCCTAAATTGACTGGCAGAGAGGTTTCAGCCTACATGCCAGCTCTCTTGATTGGCGGCAACTGCCCCAAATGTGTGTTATGAAGCTTCTGAGGCTGCTACCAAGTTCAGCGTTAAAGAGGGCAAGAAAGAGAGAGCTGTCCTATGCCCTATTTCGCTTGTCCTCAGAATGCAATCCACTGAATATGAGCAGCATATTATTTGATTTTTTCCTATGCTATTTAATATGGTGGTCACCAGCCACATGTAGCTACTAAGCATGAGAAACTTGACTAGCCCAAGTTGAAATATACTGTAAGCATAATATGCACACCAGATTTCAAAAGGTTAGTATAGGACATAGAGTATAAAAATCTCATTAATAATTTTTAATATTGACTACGTGGTAAAAAGGTAACATTTTTGATATATTGTGCTAAATAAAATATAAAAATTAATTTTACCTTAAAAAAACTTTTTTTCTAGCAGCTGCTAGAAAATTTGAATTTATAATGTGCCTTAAATTATATTTCTGTTAGACAATATTATTATATATTATATATCTTAATTTATAATATAATGATAGAGTAATAATAAAAATAGTCACTGGCCCTCATTTATATTATTTGTACAATTTTTACTGAACTACAAACACCACCAAAGTATTATTTGTGTCCAAAAAATAAAAGGAGATAACTCTCTAAAGGAAAAATGATCAAAATTTCCAGTAGCGATTCTCTTTATCTTTTTTAATTCAATTTTCTCAGTGTTTTTATTGTTATTTATTTATTTTTCATTTGTATAAAATTATGGGGTACAAGTATAATTTTGTGAGTTGCATAGATGTTAATGTAGTGGTAACATCTTTTGATCTTTTTTCTCAATGAAATCTTCAAAATGCCTTCCTCACCACACACAAAGATCAACTGAGAAACACTGCTCTAGAAAGGGGTCAGCAAACTAAAGACAATGGAAAAACAACCACCAGCTACATATCTATGTTTCCATATTGTCTATAGTTCTTTTTGCATTACAATGGCTAGGTTGACTAATTATGACAGAGAGGATCCTCATGGGTCCTCAAGGTCCAAATCATTTACTATCTGGCCCTTTACAGAAAACGTTTGCTGACCGCTGCTCTAGAACAATAATTTGAAATGGGCTTTCTTAAATTAATCCTCTTAACAAACATTTAGGTCAGTTAACAGATGCAAAAAACTGCTTAGGAAGAAGTCTGGATCACCAGTGTTACAAATCACAGGTGCGTTCAGAAATAAAACTTTATTTTCTAGCTTCTAAAAAAATCTTCAAATTGTTTTCTTTGAAATCATGCTTTGTAAAATGAGATCCTAGGGGCAGTGTTAAGAGACTGAGAGTTATTTGAGGCTGAAATGAACAAACATAAAGGGGATTACTTCAGGTCCTCTGCTCTGCTTAAGATTCCACACAACTTCATGTTGTACTGACACTAAAGTTCTACTTTCCCCAACCTAAAAATGGACATCTGAATTAATGGTAAATTACTGAGAGTTTCCTTACAAAGATCATAAGTATCCTAAACTTTTGGTTGCTTAACTAACAGACATTTTTATAAGTTGTGATGAGAAATTGAGGCTATGATATTGCTACTTTTGTCTTAATAGGTCTTTTTTTTTTTTTCTTATGAGTTGTATCTAAATCTTCTGGTTTTGTGAATCCATCAGAGGAATCTTCTGGTTTATGGTTTATGAGTCGTTACATAAAAAGTACAGAGCTCCTATATCTAAACTGGCATTATGTTTGGGAAAATATACTCCAGAGGTTAATAAAGCATTGTTTCATCCTTCTAAGACCTAACTATCATATTAAAGGTTGCAGATGTTCATTTCCCAATTTTATTCGTTTTCTTCACAATTGGTTAAAAACAGAAAGAAAAGAAATTACAATTCTAATTGTGACTCTACTTAACTAGTTCAAACTGATTTAAGTATGAACATCTGAAAACTCAGCAACCATTTAAAAGTCTATTTGAGCAGTAGATCATAATTCCTAGGAGAAATGGAAAGGTGCTTTATAGTCTAATGCTTCCTTTTGAACTGTATTTCACTTTTTCTATTTAGAAATCATTTGAATGCAGAAATTGAGCTAGGTTCCCTTCATTGGAGACACTCCAAATATTTTGACAGTTATTTGAATACCATATTGACAAGCCCATTATATTTACTGGTTCTAAAACAAATAATTTCCACATATCCTAAGCTTTAAAACTCTTTAGTAGAAATTATTAAAAGATTATAAAGTGTTTGTCTGTGCATTTTTAAAGGGAGGGATTTATGACTTCTTAAAATAGGAAAATATTTGAATAGCAGCTATAATTCTAGTATATTCACAAATCAGTCATTAAAATGCATAGAGCAGAGATGTTGCAGCTGTATACAGCTTTTATTATTCAGACTGCTAAATGGGTGAAACATATATTTTAATTTAATGTATAATGCACAACTCAGAATGAACCAGAATGATTCTTCCTCCCGTCTCTTCTAAGGAGAAGCCAGAGATCCTTTAATGAGTTGCTGATAATTTATCCTGGACAACAGCCAGTTGAGATTTATAGAATATGCCAGCATCTCTTCATAAAACATTGCAAGACCTGGCAGAAGTTTAGTCAAAAAACCAGCTCATAATATTTCTGCTTTTATTTATATATTCTCATCAAGGATTTAATTGCTAAGCATTCAGCTTTGGTTATCAATTTTGGCCAGTGAGAACTTCAGCTCCTATAGAAAGTTAGCAAATAAAAGAGCGTCTTTCTGTTTTATTATTATGAGAATAGAAGGCCTAGGTGGGTAAGGAGAATTTAAAGGCCTCACCAAAGAGACCTACAGAGAACCACCTCAATATTACTAACAAAGGGCAAGAAAAAGTCCCAAAAGGGATGTCCATTCTCATTTAGTAATCTTAGTAAGTTAGTGGAGGTAGTTTGAAAGCAGGATCAGTTAAATGACATCCTTTATTCAGAGTGTGATAAGATTCTTCTATTGTGAATAGGCCAGATTCCGGTCTGAAGGACCATGGCTGGAGAGTACTACTATTTGCATAAGGATCAAACTTTCTCTCTAGCCCTCAGGATGTCATCTTGAGCCTCTTGCAAAATAAAACCTCTCTCCTTATATTTTCAGAACAAACAGAAATGCATTTATGGCTTCTCTTATCACTATAAACATTTGTAGTCTATTTTCTTTGCTGAAATAAAAGGTTCTCTCCAATAACAACTTATTTTTTTCCTATGGGCTCCAACAACCTCTCATTGGAAAGCTCAACTTCTCTTTTACAAGATAAATCTCAGTGTTAGGGCTTAACTAATTTAGTGTGTTTAATCAAAGACTCTGAAAAATAATTTTCTTGTGTCTTTTCATGTCTAGAGCTTCGTACCAGCACTTAGTCTCTCAGAAAGGACCTTGCAAAACTTCATGTCAGTTCTGTTGACTTTTGGATTTAGTCAATTCATGATGATATCAAGAGGGGATTCATCTTTTAGTATTATGGGTAATTTCAGCAGAGAGAGGAACAAATTAGGGCTAAGGTTAAACGGTCTTGGGAGACTCTGTACTTGACTTAATTGAATTGCTAAAGCAAACCATGACATACAATAGCTCTCGAAGCTATGAGTGCCATGTAATTCTCTGTGCTCTCTCATGCTGACTCAGCTCTTAGGCTGGTGCCTGCTGGAGTCTAAAGACCTGTTAGTATTTTCAAGAGGCCCAGACTCAACATGAGATCCTATGGTATCTCTTCTAGGGTTTGATCATTTTAGTCATCAGTGATGTGGCCTCATATCTCCCATATTTACACTGGTTGTAAAACAGTTTCAGTATTTATTCATGTTTGATCCACTACTTTATGAAAGGGATTTGTGAGTCCTTGTAATAAAGAAGATAAATCTCATAACCTTAATAAAATGTAAAAGGAATTCAGGACCATCAAGAGGTAGAGTAGGTAAATATGCTGCCTCCCAGGATTTACAGAATTGAAATTGGACTAGACACATGAGTTGCTGTTTCTGGCTGACAATAGAAGAGGAACACAAGCCATGATCCACACCAACTGTTACTCCCCCTCAATTCTAAAATAGATTTTTCTGTATTATTCATATTTCTACGATGTTGTAGCCCAAGTGCCTTATATGTTTAAAGTTTACAGTTCCTTCCTATTTATTTAGTCAAAAAAGAAGCAAGAAAAGAACAGAGGAGGTCAGTAAGATTATTCTTAGAAAGATTGATTTGTCCTTCCTTTATTAATTAAAGAAAAAGCTCATTCAAATCCCTCCCAAGACCACCTCTGACACCTGTAGCATTGGTCTCATTCTACTTCTCCTGGAACCTTTTTCATTATTTAGCTATTTTCTATCTTGTGCATCCTGACACCCTCTCACCTCTTTCCTTCTGTCTATAAATATTACAGGTCTCTCCTATAACAGGAGAGAGCCTTCTTCCACCTGTCAGCCTCATTTTCAAGCCTACTATTCCCATCTCTCTGCCTCTTTCAATAATCAAACTTCTAAAATGAAGAGCAAATTCTTACAGGCTACTCATTCTTACTTCCTTAATTCTCTGGATGCTACTGCCACAACCTCTCTGACATTTATCAAGAAAACCTTGCCATTGGCTCCCTCTCTACCAGACTCAAAACCTCTTCCTGCCTTTTCTCTAGTCTGGAGCTCCAGTTTGTACCTAAAATATCTCAACTCTTGACCCTAATCTCTCCCCTTGCCAATGCATTGCCTTTATTTCTACCAGAGTTACCTTTCCAAGCAAAAGTTGGATTATGTTACCTGGAAAGATTAAGACTTTCCTCGGCCAAAGTTTGGCCTTATTTCTAGATACTTCCTACATGTACACAAGTATTCACTCCTAAGGCACACACTCGGAGCCTTAGCCATTAGGAGCCCATCCCACAATGACATTGTTCTGTCTACAATAACCTTCAGCAATGTGTCCATTCGGCAAATACCTGATCTTTAGTTCTCTGCAACTCCCTCTCTCCTGTCCTGAAGAATTAATGTTGCACATGGCCAGGGCACTTGATTAGACTGCTTGGCAGTTGTTTGCTTATTATGTGTCTTCCCTGCTGAAATGTAAACTCATCCAAGGAAGAGAGTTTGTCTTATTTCCCTTTGAATCTCTGTTAACTTAGTCAATATCGAATATATATTTAGCAAATTAATTATCATGTTAGTCTAATGTTATTATTTTACTATTGAACCTGACTATGTGTATATTTATAACATATTCCTGCAGTATTGCCAACTGCCCTTGGCTACCCAGAACTTGTCATGGGCATATTGTTACTATCCATAGCCTAACATTGGCATGCAGGCCAGAAATGATAATCAAAATATTTCAGTGTTACTACCATCCACATTTCATTTTTAATGTGTGACATGTGTAGAGCCCTGTAGTAGGCACTTTTTAAATAATATCTCCATTCTTCATCAAAACAGCCCTATGAGATAAGCACTGGTATCACCACTTTCCTGCCAGGAAACAAAAGTCTCGAGAAGTTAATACTTTGCCTAAAATACCATGGCTATTAAATGGCAGTGCCCAGATCTGGATCAAAGCAACAAGCATTGTGTGTGCTTATCCACTTGGCTGAAAAAGAAAGGCTCACATCTGAGGATGGTTTTATACTGTTGCAGTTTGTCTGTTTGATTTGTTTTGTTTGTTTAATAAGAGCAAGGTAAAGTAACAGTGTTTTGGGAAGACAATGTCCAGCTCTGTTTTCTGAAGTATAAGTGTAAACCCTCTATCCAAGCCAAGGGAGAGAGGAAGGTAGTGTCTGTAAGAAGGAAGAACTGTGAAAGCCTCTTCAATCTTTACACACACTGTGTGAATCTGCTCTTGCTCAGACTCCAAATGAAAGCCCTGAGACCAGGTTTGAGTTTTCAGTTTGCCTCTTTCTGACCCTACTAATAAGTTTAGTCTGTGTCTTTTGTACAGTACCTAGTTTGGTATCGTGCTTAATTAAAGGTTTGTGCTAATTAATAATAAAGTAGGTAAATAGGAACCTTGAGATTTCAGTTATCTATTCCATTGCCTCTCTCTCAGCCTGATTGAAACCTTGCTCATTATCTTTCTGCAATTAATTCCTTATTCCTGAGGCTTCTTCCTATTATCCTAAGGGATGAAGCTCCTGGATGGAGAACCTCATCAAGATGATTAGGTCACACTGCATTTACCAATTAAACAATACTTAGTTATTGATTTCTACTGAGAAATGAAATTGATTAGCAGACCCTTTACAGAGAGGGCTATCATTCTAAGAAGTTACCATTTCATAGTTCTATTTCTAGAGAATAACTTGGCATTTTCTTAAGGTCAGATGGGATACCATAGTACTAACTATTTAAAAAGATAAATCTGTACCTTATCACTATTAGAGAGTGCTTTCAGGGCCATTGTTAAAAGCTCATCATATAGACACAAATATTAAACTTTTTATGTATGAATAATGCAATGTTATAAAGAAAAGTGCACCATCAACTCTTCATTATGTGCATTTCTTTATGGCCTCATTACAGCTTTCTCTCTCTCTACCCCTTCTCCCCTGCTATCTATATTTATGCACATATATATGTGTGTGATCATATGTACACATACATGTGTATATGTGTGTTTGTATATTTATACATAGGTGTGTATGCATGTATGCATGCATTACATATACAAACTGTTTTGTGGACACATACTGTATGTTCTTAGTACATACCAGAAATGTCTTGTCATTCTACAGTAAAAATTATTTCTAAAGAGATAAACCAGATAAACATAGGTTTGCCTCAGTAATCAATGGCTATAGGTAGTATAATATCCTTATCTTAGTGTGATTTATTTATTGTATGCCTCTCTTTCTCTCTCTCCATATATATGCTCATTTGCATTTGGAAATAGAATGGTTTCACTGGATTTGAACCTACAAGCAAAGAGCACAAAACTGCCAACAAATGTGGTATACATAATACCAACAGTGTGTGAGGGGTTTGGGGATGATACATTGTAAACTATTTTTATAAGGTTACATGCTTATTTCATGTATCATAATAAAAAATTTGAAAACACATAAGATTAATGATTTTATAGCTAAAATGCTTAATCTGAATTTACTTTCATTTGATTTAAGAAAATATTATAGATGTAGAAAAAATTGTGAAGAAAATGTAAAAATAATAGGAGAAGATGTGGGGTTGAAAACAGATTAGGTTCAGGAAGAAAGAGGACTAATAATAGTTAATATGTATATGGCATTTAAGTTATATATAATATTTTACAAATCCTACTACATCTTTTCAGATTTTAAAAACTAAGACTCTGTGACATTAAGATTTCCCAAGTCCACATAGCTAAAAATATTGAATTCCAAACCTGTCTGGATCTAAATCCTTATTCTTCCCACTCAAAAACTTAATGTATTCCTTGTTTTAAAAGCTGCAAATATCTTAAAAAGCAAATATGTACAAGATAGGGGACTTGCTCATGAAAGTTAAAAACCACCATAATTTTCCTGAGAATAACACCTAATTTTGATAACATTTCTCTGTGATATTAAACATCTGAGCAATTTTTTTTTTGCAAAGTGTGGTATCCCAGGAAGATTAAATATGCTTGTTCACTAAGTTATTTGAAAATAAACTGTTCTTCTTTTGAAACCAAGATGTAGCTACCAAATTCAGAAGCAGAATATAGACCACTGTGAATCGGTAAGGTTTTATGCTGTGGTTCACACTGGTCACTACATAGACGGGCTACCCCCAAGAGGAGGAAAGGATGACCCTTGCTTTTTAGATGTTCATAAAATTATTGTGAGTTTAAAAATAGAAACAACTGCAAAGGGATAGTTCAGACTACATACATGCTGCTTTTTAGTGAGAATGCAATGTTAGTTAAAGTATTTGGGCAAACAAAGAAGGCAACATTTTAGTTTAGAGAGGACATTGTATAATATTGACATCATGGACTTGGATCTCATAATAACAACAAGGATAACAATAATCATCAACCTGAGTGTGGATCCCGCTGGGCCTCTGTAGTGCACATCTGTGGTTACTGCCACCCTGGGTGAACTTGTGACATGGTAAAAAGCCCCATAAAACTGGATACCTCAACCATACCTCAGCTTTCTGTTGAAACTGCTCTCTAAAACCCAAATGTGAATAAGTAATTGACTATAATCGCCACCTTACCCAGACAATGTGTAAACAAATGCTAATCTTGACTTTTGTGAATCACTTAAGTAACAACCAGAATGTCAAAAAGGCCCCTGGCCCTCGGAATGTCCGGAGCCCCTCACCCCATCTTCGCCCAGGAATCCACTGGAATGTCCAGAACCCTCTCACCGCCACCCCAACCCCTCTGCCTCATGCCCAGGGTGATTTTTACGGTTATAAAGGGGTCTTGACACCCCCCTTTTGGGGCCATGGGTTGGAGAGATACAAGTCCTCCATGGCCGCCAGCAATAAAGACCCTGCAATTTGGCACACTTTTGTCTTGGTGTTGACTTTCTGTGCTCGGTCTAGTACAACAAACTCTCCATTCTTCTGGTAATGGCTTCCCACTTTGCTTTGGAAATCAGCCCACCGTTATACTGAATCCTATGTTTGGAAGGAGGGCCTTATCTGACCCCTGATCCAGGGTAGGTGAGTGACCCAAGCCTGACCGTCTCAGCATATTCTATCTTGTGTGCATCAAGGATGTCTCTGTGGCTGTAATTGGTCCAGTCAGAGCCAGCCCCAGGACTTTCTGGAAACTTCTAAGAATGAAGATTCTCACTTTCACTGAAGACGATGAGTAAAGCATGTAAGTCTGGCTGCCAGCAGTCATCCTACAACCATGAGGGAAACTGCCTGACAGTGAAGTCAACACATGGGGAAGCTGCGATGGCCAATGCAAAGGAGCCAAGTACCAATGAGCCTACATTTGCGTTCCTTGAATCAAGCCGTATTTGAAGCCAGCAAGAACCACTGAATTTTTGATTATATGAGTCAGTAAATCACATCTCCCTATTTTTTCTTTCACCAATTTAAGTTTGGTTTCTATTTCTCACAACCAAGAGTGCTGACTAATACAGCTAATTACTACTGGCACGTCCTTAGATGAGTGATTTGCCTCTGAAAGTTTTAGTGAGGGTTTTTAAAATGCTGCATATAAAAATTCAGCACAATTTATTATTCGTTGACAGGCAAAGTACGTGCTGAAGAATAAATAATAAGCTGCACTGAGAGTTCAGAAGGCCTTATTTGGATGCCAATCAGAAGTGCAAGAGAAGAAGAGGCTAGTGAGTGTGATAATCTTGCTCCCCAGCAGATCCCCTCAATTTTCAGGTCTAACGAAACTGGTTTGGAGTCTAAAGTGACAAGGCTAAGAGCAGGGAGGAGAAATGGGTTAGGTCATGTCCATTTATGTCAGTCACTTTCACATTCCAAGGTATAGTATTTCAAATGAAAAGCCTTAGACATATAAAGGAAACAAAATAGGTCACTCGGGCCACAGTGAGTCTTTCAGGAAAACCTGTTCTGGCACAATCAGGCTAAGCTAAACTGTATTGTATAAAACTATCATATGACTTGAAAATAACATCAATGCAAGTAATTTGGGGCTTTTTGCTATAGTCCTGTGGCCTATTTTTCACACTTCTCTATTGTAGAAAGAAATTAATAATGACACAAATTATCTTATTTTCTTCTAGTGCATAGTTTGATAATCAACAATTTAAATAATGCACCTACATTAAAATATTATTATATTTGAAGGTTTTATTTGGAGTTCTATAGAATTTAAAGTGTATTCTTGGGTGGTTATTCTCAGTAAACAAGATCAAGCTCATCATATGTATCCAACAGTACAATCAGTGGAGATAATGATAAAAGAAAGAAAATTCACTTATATGCTTTAGAATCACGATTCAGCATGTACATTTAAAATAAAATTCAAAATTACTATAATCTGGCTATTAATAGTACTTTCCTTGTGATTTCTTTTTTAAAAGGTAGATATGGCCTCTATTTGTATGAATGTAATTCAACTAGGAAAAGCTAAAGCTTTATGCCAACAAAAATTGTTTCAGGGATTTCAAACACTAGACATGAATCAAATACAATATGATAATTCTTGTTATTTACACTTGGAAAATCAATTTCAGAAGTATGATAGGGCATTCAAATGGAAACATTGCAAGGTACATTTTTAGGTTTGGCCATGCCACTTATAAAAGAAATGTAAATCCCAGCACTTTAGGAGGCTGAGACAGGTAGATCATGAGGTCAGGAGTTCAAGACCAACCTGACCAACATGCTGAAACCCTGTCTCTACTAAAAATACAAAAATTACCCAGGCGTGGTGACCCATGCCTATAATCCCAACTACTTGGGAGACTGAGTCAGAAGAATTGCTTGAACCCAGAAAGCAGAGATTGCAGTGAGCCAACATTGCACCACTGCACTTCAGCAAGAGTCACAGAGTGAGACTCTATCTCAAAAAAAAAAAAAAAAAGAAAGAAAGAAATATGAGGAAAAGAAACACCATGCAGGGATAGCAGGATTTAGTTACCCTTGCTTAATTAACTTGTAACAATAAGAGACCCAAAATTATGATGTTTTAAAGTCTCAACTGTTTTACAAAAATGATTCTATTAAAATACTAATGTTGAGCAAGTAACATCTGTTGCCTATTAACAGGAGTACAAGTTTGAACACTTCTCCTCATTGTATCATTTGTTTATTTATTTAGAAACAGAGTTTCACTCTTGTGGCCTAGGCTGGAGTGCAATGTTGTGATCTCCACTCACTGCAACCTCCACCTCCTGGGTTCAAGCGATTCTCCTACCTCAGCCACCCAAATAGCTGGGACTACAGGTGCCCACCACCATGCCTGGTTAATTTCTTTTTTTTTTTTTTTTGTATTATTAGTAGAGAAGATGTTTTACCATGTTGGCCATGCTAGTCTTGAATGCCTGACCTCAGGTGATCACCCGCCTCAGCCTCCCAAAAAGTTGGGATTACAGGCATAAGCCACCACGTCTAGCCTGTATCTTGCTAGGGGAGTCACAAAGGAAAACACAGTGTAGCCAAGCACTGGACAGAACCACACTCTACTCACATAGAGAAGAGATAGAGCACTATCAACTTCACACGTGGGCATATGGATATCTCCTGAGTTCCCATAGATAGAAACAACTGAGATTCTTCTTAGTCATACTTTAGAATTTCCTCTTTAATCATACATTAGATTTTCTTCTAATTCCCAAATGGTTTAAGCCTTGGAGTTAGCTCCAATGATGATATATTTGTTTAAATTCATTAAGTAAATATAACAATTTCTAAGCAGCATTCTCCAATAGAAATATAACACAGGCTACATATACAATTAAAAATTTTTTAGTAACTAGATTTTTTAAGTCAAAAGACACGTAAGATTAATTTTAACAATATTATTTTATATAGCCCAAAAGATTCTATATATTATAGTTTTAACTATATTAATATACAATTTATAAATGAGATATTTTACTTTTTTTGTTTTTTGTCCTGACTTTGAAAATCCAGTGTGTATTATCCACTGACAGTAGGTCTCTGTTCAGGCCATCCGCACTGTTTCATTAACTTCTTACTGAGCAGTGCAGTTCTAGAGGGATCAGAAGTTCTTGTTCTGACCAGTTTCTTTCTTTGAAAATTAGCACACAACAGCAAATGCAATATATTCACAGTGTTTCATCCTATCTTATTCAACAATGCCTATCGTGGAGAACCATTAAGAGAAAACAAAAATCTCAAAATTCCAGAACACAATCTGAGAACAATTTGGGTAAATAATAAGATGCACCAAATGTGAATACAATGAAAGAAAATGAAACTAGGGACTAGATGCATATCTAATAATCTCCCCAGTCCAGTAACTTGACACATCATAAAATCAGATATTCTTGCATTTTCACTAAAACATTAAGCATACAAAACTGTGAAAGCAAAGTGTATTCATTAAATTCTACCAGGCTGAGAAATGCAGATTTTAGCTGAATCCAGTAATATAATTTTTTTGAGTTTCTAATTATAAGGGTAGTGATTTCAGATAATATTTGCTATGAAATATTTCTCAACTTTTCTAATGCATGTGTATGTGTGTGTACACACATATATTAGAAGCTTTTACAGATGCTTCTCTTTCTTTGGTTAGCAATAATGACACTGCATTGGTGACACCCATAGTGCTCTGTCAAATTGCTCTGGGGAAAATCACATAACCAGTTACTTGTAATTATAGAGATTCTTCCAACAATCCTCAATTATTATTTCTCTAAAATTTTTCTTTGTATAGTCTTAAGTTAATATATCCTTCAACTACTCTGCACTTATTTCAATTTCCACACTTTTTCTCAAGGCTCTTTCATAGTTCTTCCTACTCCTATTTCAATTTTGTAATCACTCCTACTTCTCTGTCGCAATAAAACACCCAGCTCAGTAGGTGAAGGGACTGTGGTATGATAAAAACTCACAGGCTGTGGACTAAAGCCAGCCTTAGTTCAGAGTCTGTCCCTGCTCTTAAGAGAGACTTTGGTGAAGGTACTGAATCTCTTTCTGACTTGCTTCAAGTCTATAAAATGGAGATGAGACCTACTGAGTTCGTGACATCCACCAACAATGCATAAGCACATATGCTAACTTTAGCCATGTCAATCATTATTATTAAATATCAACATGAACCTAACAATCTCATTTCTAAATGGACTCCAACATCCTTTTAAGAAAATTACTAAGGGTTTTTAAAAAAAACTCAATGTTCTCTAGATAGATAGATAATTCTATCTCTCTTCCTCTCTTTCTCTCTAATTTCAACCTCAGTCACTAAATTAAATAGCTATCTGATGCTGCCCCCTCCTATTTTAGCCTAGGGCAGTGATTCTTAAAAATTGTTCTGTGAGATGTCAATAGTACCTTTTAAAGTTCTATTATTAAAAATTTGAGAAAAATAAATTTTATATGGATAGTTTTTATTTTTAGCTAACTTTTCAGAATATTTAATATGATTAAGGGCTTGTAAATCTCCAGGAAGAAGATAGATCATTAGCATTTCCTAAATTTATGTGATCACTGAATCTTTTTCCTTGAAGTATTTCATAGGAGCAGTGCTCCACTGATCATACTTTGGGAAATGTAACATCTAATACTTTTGTTTTCACCAACTGAATTGTAAAACTGACTCAGCAGCTAAGACTGCATATCCTTTGTAGTTATTGCACTTTCATTTGCCTTCTAAATCACAGAAACAAATTCTTTCCTTGCTTCAAATCTTTCTGAAACAGAAAGATTGTACCAAGTTTCACAATTTTGTTCATCAACATTTTCTTACATTCTATGTAAACAGAATCTTAATAAAATATTCTCAGAACTTCAAGTTTTTAAAATAATTGAATATTCCAGTTTTGAATTAAGGAATTGAGTTGCTGATAGAAAGTTAAATGAAGAATTTTTAAAGTCAAAACTTTAAAAAATGTTAAAAATTTTAATGACAAAATGGAATACCCATTTAGTTTGAAGCCACATATAAAATATCAGTTTATGAAATATGCAGATATCATTATGATTCCTCACTTAGTTGCTCAAAATCAGAATTTTAAGCCACAAGCAAACTAGAGTATGTGCTAATGTATTGAAGAATAGTCAGATTACTTGAGAGGTGTATTTTGGGAATCAGCTTTAAGATGCTGCAGATTTGGAGCAGATTGAATTTACTTTTTCCTGAAAGATACTCAAATGAAATGAAAATCACAAAACACATATCTTAGGGCTGTAGCCGTACTCTCAGGCTTTTTTAGTCTTTCTATAAATATCAAGAGCTTTCTCTCTGAGTCATAACAGATCAATCACTATGTGGATAAGATAATTCCCGTTCATGCTTATCTTGGGAACTGTGGCAAAACACTCGGATTTTCCAAGTACATCTTTGCTTTCTTCTGCCTAGAAAGAACTGCAATTCAGGAATTCTCAGCTTGTGAATTGTAGCTGAAATTAAAATGAACAGGAGTGAGATAGGATCATAAAATGATTTAAAGAGGACTCCTCTAACTTAACCACATTTAAAAGCTGCAGGATGCAACTATATCTTATTCCAGAATAATACAACCATTAAAATAGAACTATAACTTTCCATAATTTTAATAAATTTAGAGTGTTAACTACTTCCAGTTCTATATTGTCTGTTTCTATTACCTCCATCCATTCAACATAATGGAGTACTAACTAAGCATGAAGAAGATAGCTAAACAGATAGATACCTCAAAACTTAATCTATTTTTCTATTAATTTTCACTAATTATATTATTTAGAATAGACATATGCTTTGGGGAAGGGCAGCAAATTATTGGTCTCTATGTTACAATTTTCTCAGAAGACTTCAAACATTTGTAATCTTTGCCAATTGCAGTCTATTTTTCTTTCCTTTTCTCTTTTTTTTTTTTTTTGAGATAGAGTTTCTCTCTCTTGCCCAGGCTAGAGTGCAATGGCATGATCTCCACTCACTGCAATCTCCATCTCCCAGGTTCAAGTGATTCTCCTGCCTCAGTATGCTGAGTAGCTGGGACTACAAGCACGCACCACCATGGGCGGCTAATTTTTGTACTTTTAGTAGAGACAGGGTTTCACCATGTTGGTTAGGCTGGTCTCAAACTTCTGACCTCAGATAATCTGCCCACCTCAGCCTCCCAAAGTGCTGGGATCATAGGCATGAGCCTCTGTGCCCAGCCTATAGGCCCATTTATCAAATGGCAAACTGAAGATAAAACACATACGTAAGCCAAAGCTCTATGTGAGATGCCACAAGTTTAATCGGCTATTTATCTAACAAATACCTGCCAATCAAATGAATGTACTAATTTTTCCCCTACTTATACTAAATTATTGGCTCTTTAAAAAATCTTTTTTTCATGTTCTATTTACTTGACATTAATATGCCTATATTTAATATTGTAAAGAACACACAACATTTATTTGAAATTGAGTTTCTGTCCTAAGAGATAACTCAAATCGAGCCAAATACATACAAATGTACTTTTTCCTTTTTCTTATTTTCTATTTATACATAGTATTTGACATATTTATGGAGTACATGTGGGATTCTGTTACATGGATAGAATGCATAATGATTAAGGGTATTCCCTTCTAGCTCTTCTAGCTAGTTCTTTCTTATAGCTACTTTGAAACATATAATACATTGTTGTTAACTATAGTGACCCTACTCTGCTACAGAGCATTAGAACTTATATCTTCTATCTAACTTTATATTTATATCCATTGACCAACCTTTCTTCATCCGCCACTCCTACCCACACACCCTTGCTAGCCTCTGATATCTATTGTTCTACTCTCCACCTCCATGAAATCAACTTTTTCAGCTCACTCATATCAATGAAAACATACAAAATTTGCCTTTCTGAGTCTGGCTTATTTCATTTAACATAATGACCTCAAAGCCCAGCCACATTGCTGCAAATGGCATGATTTCATATTTTTAATAGGCAAATAGTATCTCATCGTGTATATATGCCACATTTTCTTTATCCATTCATTTGTTGATTGACACTTAGATCAAGTTCATATCTTTCATATTGTGGATAGTGCTGCAGCAAACATGACTATTCATCCAAAAAGTAATTAATATTCAGAATATACAAGAAACTCCAACAACTCAAAAGTTAAAAGATAAATAATCCCACAAAAAAAAAAAATGGGCAAAGGACATGAATAGACACTTCTCAAGAGAAGACACAGAAATGGCCAACAGGTATTATGAAAAAATGCTCAATATCACTATCAGAGAAATGCAAATTAAAACCACAATGAAATATCATTTTACCCCAGTTAGAATAGCTGTTATTAAAAGGACAAAAACACAGATGCTGTTGAGGATGTGGGGAAATGTATTCTATTAATCACTGTTGGTGGGGATGTAAATTAGCACAGCCACTATAGAAAATAGTATGGAGATTTCACATAAAACTAAAAAGAAAACTACTATACAATCCAGAAATCTCACTACTGTGTATTTATTCAAAAGAAAAGAAACCAGTGTATCAAAGAAATACGCTTTTTAAATATCTCAATGGTCAATAATACCAACATGCTAGTTGTCACTAAATGGAGGCATAATTCAGATTTTATTGGTTAAAGTTAACAGCCTCAATCTAAGGATCTCTACAGAGCTTCAGGCCTCAGAAGCTTCTAGCTGCTTCTGGAGTTCAACTGGCACACAGTTGCAGCACGCTGAGAGATAATTGCCCAAGGTCACTGGTGAGCAGCAGTAGGGAAAATCAAACCCAGGGGCGGCAGGATCTTATAAATGTTCTCATCTCAAGAGCACCGTGAAAAAATGTTTTGCAACATGCCAGTCCTCAAGTGTATTTATTATTTTAATTTAATAATCATCGACCTAGTAAGAATCCAAGAGACCAAATGAAAATAAATGATACTTATTAGTGAATAATGGTTTGTTCCAGTCTCTTGAGTCTAAAATAAAGTAACCTCATCAAAAGATAAATATCAGCACTGGCCCTTAAAAGTCAACAGGTAATGATAAATAGGAACAAATGGAAAGAAATAAGAAAAATAGAAAGTTGGGAGATTGATTTTCTTACATTAATAATATATTCAATTTTTTCCAGTTCTTTGATAGGCTAGCAAAATTATATTAAATAGGAGAATTTCTTTTTCATATATTTTGGCCTATTTAAGTAATACAGCCTAACACAGGAAGGAAAAAAGGAGAATATTTTTTGATAAGTACAGCAAGTTCTAGAAATGAAAAATGACATTTTCCATTTTTACAGATATTATATAATCTTAGACATAGCCTTAATTTGGCCATTTCATATCCCTCTTAGAAAAGTTTCTTACAGGTCATGGGTTGGTCTCAAACCAAACATGCATTTAGAGTAACATTTATAAGAGATTTCTAATAGATATCCTGAGATCTTGTTCAAGATATTTCTAATCATGATTATTGTTGTGTAGCAGAGGAAAAAGATGAACTTTGTTTATAGATATATGATTGTTTTATGGAAGCCAAAGTGAGAAAATAAAGCTGATTTTTATACACACTTAGAACCACGATCCAGAAATTCTACATCAATCTGGCATATTTTCTCTTTCTTCCCTCATATATCCTGTATCTGCTTCTAAAAATAGCTGATTTGTTTTTTCATTACATGGGTCTTTCTCTGTATGTGCCTTCTCCTTAACCACTCACAAAATAAAACCAGGTCAGGAAGTCAGTAGTAATTTAGAGGTTATATCAGTTTCTAAGACTAGACAACTACAGCAGATGGTAAGCCCTCTTATCTAACCTTATTCAGTTAAGTGACCTGAAAAAGTCAGAGTAGCAAATTCAAATATATATATAATTTATAATATCAATTATATTTAATATATAATAATATATTATGAATAAATTAAAATTATACTAAAATATATGTATATAATATATACTCTTGCCAGGCGCAGTAGCTCATGCCTATAATCCCAGCACTTTGGGAGGCCGAGGCAGGTGGATCACGAGGTCAAGAGATCAAGACCATCCTGGTCCACATGGTGAAACCCTGTCTCTACTAAAAATACAAAACATTAGCTGGGCATAGTGGTGCGTGCCTGTAGTCCCAGCTACTCGGGAGGCTGAGGCAGAAGAATTGCTTGAATCCAGGAGGAGGAGGTTGCGGTGAGCCGAGATCGTGCCATTGCACTCCAGCCTGGGTAACAAGAGTGAAACTCCATCTCAAAATATATATACATACACACACACACACTCTTAATCACTTTAACTTTTTTTTTTGAGACAGGATCTTACTCTGTCACACACCTGAGCCTATTGAGTAGCTGGGACTACAGGTGTGTGTCATCATCACACCTGGCTAATTTTTTAACTAAAAATGATTATCTGTAAATCACACACCAAGTTTTGAGAGAGCATCTTGAAGCATAGTTTGCTCCTCTCCCATGTAGGGGCTGGCTCACCTGTAGGGAATATTGAGGCAGAGCTAGAGACAAGGGCAATATCTCATGCCGTAACTGAGCAAGAATACAGTCTGATATTAAGCTAGTTGTTATTGTTTGTTTTGCTGGCTAGCTGGCTAGCAATCTGTGAAGGATGTTGTGAATGTGTGGATTTGTGTAGTGTACTCCCCAACTATACAAATCTTTGACACGAGAGTGTCCATTTTAATTCTTCTTTCTCTGTCAGTGCCCCAGCAAGGCAGTTCATCTCAGACTTGCTGCTGAGGTCATTCTCCTGTCAGGAGGATGCTTTTAGTGCAGTTTTACAAAGTCACTCAAGTCTCACCATCATCCACACTGCTACTCAAGCCAGAGAAGGCTCTCATGTCCTTGCTCAACAGGATGCAGTTAGAAATGACATTCCAGGTTTTTCAAGGATCATTCATCAGAGATATTCAGCTTCTGCCTGAGCCGCCTAGAATGCTTGTTCTGGGAGAAGCCAGCTGCCATGTGAGTTCAGTTACTCAGAGATAGCCATGCTGTGAGGATGTCCAGGCTAGCCATCTAGAAAGGTCTTGAGAAGAAAGATGAGCCATTCCAGCCTCATTAAGTGAGGGAAAAAGCCATGCTGGACATTCCAGACACAGTAGACTTGGCATAGAAAAGAACTAAGAATCCAGCCAATGGCAAGTGTTGAAACACTAAACATATGGCCACAAATGAGCCACCCCAGCTGAAGCCCAAGTCATCACGGAACAGAGACAAGTCATCCCCACTGTGCCCGACCTGAACTACCGATTCACCAACTTGTGAGGATAGTAAATGTTTGTTTATACCACTAAGTTTTAGTGTCATAGTTACACAGGCATAGATAACCTACTAACTACTATACAGCCTCACATTCAAACATTTTTCAGCCTTTTAAAGATATTTACGTATAATTTTGTAGGTTGCTAAACTTCCTCCAGTAGTAATTGCTATACAAGGTGATTTCTTTTAAAAAATTGTATTTCAGTTGAATTAGAATGTTTTGCTACTATACTGACAGCTACAAATGGTCTATGTGATCTAGGGCAAGTAACATTAACTCCTCTAGATTTTATTTATTTTTAAAAGGGAATAATATGAACCATTTCATGGGACTCCACTGGAATTCAGTAACATAAAATGTATAAAATGTTTTTCACAGTTTCTGACACATCATAGGTACTTAACAAATATTGGCTCTTTGGAACGATAGTATTAATATATTTTCATTTTCATTACTGTCCTTCATAAAAGCCCAATGTGCACAAATACCTAAAGGAACTATTTCTGACATAGTAAAAAAGTAGTTTGCATTTGAAGGAGTAAAATCTGTTCAGATATTACATTATTCCAACTGCTTTCAGGCCATTTTGAATAAGCTTAAGAAACCTTGTCAGTCATTCCCAAGTATGTCGGCCTGTCCTACCAGGAAGGAATCTTAACATTTGAAGTTACCCCATCCTTACTTGAAACATTTGTGAAAAAGGATCTTCACATATACGAGAAAAAAGTAAACAAAGATAAATCACAGAAATTTAATTTGCCACGGATATAATAAAAAAAAAAAAGAAAAATTGTGGGGGAAGGGCAGAAGAATCTCACGAATGTTTCAATCAAATTAGCATCTAACATAAGTTAGACAGGACTGAAAAGATAATTACCTGCCTAGAAAAGCAATTAAATTAAGGTTTTTGTCTTTTTGTCTTTTTCTTTCTTTCCTTTTTTTTAAACAACATATGCTGCTGTTAGAAATGATGGAAGCACTTCTGATAATATGATATTTCAAGAGTTACTTTTTGGGGAATATACCTATAAATATAAAAATATGAATGCCTGGTGTGAAGGTAAAGTTATGCATAATCGAATACAGGTGTGCAGCCAAGTCCATCCTCACACAGGCAATTCATTTCACTAGACCTTGATTGGATATTATTTTTTACCTGTTCATAATAAAATGGTTCTTTGAAGCAAGAATTATAGTCCAACAGTTCCTTCTGTTTTATTGGAAAAGCAGGATCTGTGAATCTTTTCTTGATAACTTTAGGCTGTTCATCTCAACTGATTATTCATTTTACTTGAGTCCTTCTTCAAGAGGTTGTCAAGGACTTTTATTTTTGTCATAGAAACCATTAATTTGCATTTGAAAGATGGAAAGTTGGGAATAAAGTCTTCAACTAATTATAATCAGTGATTGCATCCCTGTGCCAAAGCCTGTGCACAGTCACAAAGGATCTATGGGAGGAATGCACGTTTTATTCCTCTTTGTGTTTTCATCAAAATCATAGAGAATTTTTATTACTCTCTTCCACATCTCATATTTCATCATTTCCTATCTTTGTTTTATATGTGAAAAATGCTTGGCCTTTCAAACAGTCAGTATTCTAATTCTTTCTCTTATAATTAAGTGTTCTCTTCTTCCTCTACTTTAACTTTCTTCGTTGCTTTAATTTTCTAACGGTGAGAAAAAGCATAGAATAAAAGATGAATGTGAGAAAAGTGAAAAGTGAGTATATTTTCTAATTTACACTACAACAAAAAGTGAGAAAGATACATTACTGAATATCTCCAAAGAAACAATAGTTTAGTATCAGTAATTAGTATTTGAAGTCACAATTAGCTTTTATAGTTGTTATATCTTTGAAAGAAATCTATATCTCATATGCAGTATTGCTAACAGATAAAGCAGTATGTAAAATATCAAAATAAAATTACCAAAACAAGTCATATATAAATATGAAAAAAATAAAACTAAAAATAATAAATCAAAAAAATACAACAATGAGCAAAAGCCATGCAATCTCTAGTAGAACAAGGGAGCTGAGTACATAATGGTAATAACAACTTACTATGAAAAAAAAGGGGTTACAACAAATCAAGTTCAAATTTCAATAGGAAAAGAGGGAGAAAAAAATCACGACAGAAAAAGGAATTAATTCATATAAAGTAAGATATGGTGAGGCAGCTCATGTTTAAAGAAAAAAGTTTTAAAAATCACAAATATTTATTTAATCACACCATCTTGAGCTAAACCCAGAACCTCCATCTTATATATTAATAGCATATAAGAGAAACATTCTGAGCCATAGAATAAATTTAATTTTTGACATTCCTTTTTTTTTTTTCGGACGGAGTTTCACTCTTGTTACCCAGGCTGGAGTGCAATGGCATGATCTCGGCTCACCGCAACCTCCGCCTCCTGGGTTCAGGCAATTCTCCTGCCTCAGCCTCCTGANATTACAGGCACGCGCCACCATGCCCAGCTAATTTTTTGTATTTTTAGTAGAGACGGGATTTCACCGTGTTGACCAGGATGGTCTCGATCTCTTGACCTTGTGATCCACCCACCTCGGCCTCCCAAAGTGCTGGGATTACAGGCTTGAGCCACCGCACCTGGCCCTAATTTTTGACATTCTTAAAGAGCAAATAATAGGTGCAATGTGGACAACTTTTCATTAAATTACAAGATCAAAACAAAGCAAAGTTTAAATGAATTTCCAAAAGTGGAAATTGGTACCATTTTAGGGTTGATTTCACATAACAGATTATCCATCAATATATCAGCATATATTTTTATCAGAAATACTAAAAGATACTTTGAATCCAATATGATAATGCTGGTAAAATTTACTTTCGCTATGGTATCTGCTCTATAAATATGCAAATGGCATTCAGCCAGCATTTTCAGGTCAGAGGTGCCTCTAACTGTGACTATTCAATTATTATAAAATAAACTTAGGTCAATTCTAAGCTTGTATATTTTACAGTCTAATTTTCATTAAATTAAATTTTAAGAGATTTTTGCCTCTCAATATTCTAGTTTCATAAAGAGTCACACTAAACACCCATAAGCAAAATGACAACTACAAAAAAATACATATTCAGGCATTGATTGATTTCTTATCTTCTGAATTAGATTGGCAAAGCCAAGAGCCAATGAATGAACGAGAGAACTATTGTTCTAATAGATACTGCAACTATTACCCTTGGAAATGGCAATGAGACTAATAATAGCAAGCAATAACAATAATGAATCTTATTAGCTTTGCATGATGATGATGATGATGATAATTACCCTAGGTTGGAAATAAGATTACAAGAAAGAATACTCTGCAAGATGTTCCCTAAAAATCATACATAAAATATGTTCTCTTCCATATGTGCAACATTTCTTTCAGACAATGCACAAGGCAGTAGCTATTTCTTTGATGCATCATAACCAGAAAGATAATTCCAACAACTCCAATTAAACTGTGGTTATTGTTACAATGCCAGCGTGTACTAAAAGCAGCATATATACATTCTTTCACATATCTGCTATATTATTTCTTATCTGTAAACCTGAGAAATCCTCTTGCCCGCAAGCCAGAGAGAAATTATGTAATGTCTGAAAATGAAATAAGCCATTGGCTTTTTCAGGGTAAAATCAAGTATGCTTAATTTTTGTCCTACAAGTTGGGTTTATATCAAAAGCACCTAATTTTTAAATGCCCTGATGTGTAATAATATTGCTCATTTTATGCTATTACATTTGTTTAAAAATAGAATCCTGTATTTTTAAATAAAATTTATGTCAACCATGCAGTTGCTTAATTGTAATAACTTCATAAAACAGCAGGTGGTTTTAGGTCATTGTTCCAAGACACTGTTAGAAAGATTGATAAAAGTTTCTGTTTCAGTAGCATTAAGCTACTATCTTCCAACAGAACCTATACTGTGCATGATTATAGGAGTCATTAATATCATAAAATTGTCGTCCATCACACACACACACACACACACACACACACACACACACACACATTTTCTTTCATTCCGACTGAACTTCAAGATAGAGAATAGACAATGAAGAAAGGAAGCTGACTTTAACAGTTTGGGTAATTAATGAGTATTGTGCCACCTAAATCTTAGTCAATATTTATCCTATAATTTAAAATCTCCTCTTGTTAAATGCAACCATTTAATGTAATTAATTATGGTTTTTCCTCATGGTCATATACAAATCTCCTCCCTCCTTACATCCTCTACTACTATAAACATTTTTCAAAATGGGATATAATGGGGCTCGTCTGCCTTTTTTACACATCAGAGGAGGGCCATCCAGCTTAAGAAGAAATGTTGGTCCTTTCTCAGGGTAAATAATGATTCTTTTGTCGAAAAAATATCTCTAGGGTACCATTTATATGTCAGCCACTTAGTTCTGAGTGCTTATCTCTTCTAGAGCTCACCCCTAAAAGGGCTTATAAATGTTTATTTGACACTTGGAGCTGCCCAGTAATCAATGAGTAGCCTCAACAGGAGTGTGAGCCTCTTTAAGATCATGAATTGAAAAAGGGAAAAAGGGGTGATGTAAAATGAGTTGGATGAGGAGTTAGTAAAAATGGACTCAAATCCTGCCTTTGTTTTCAGCCTGTGATCTCCAGCACTTTGCTTAACCTATCTGAGTCTCAGTCTCCTCAGTTGTTAAATTAGTGAATGATGACTCAACACTGAAATTATACCATCCTTCCTTTTCATCACTCTTATGCTGTCTCCCCTATGATGCTAATTTAAGCCTTTTTCAATTAACAGTGATTAATACATTTCCAACTAGTCTACATTTTTTGTCCCTTCCACTACACACCATTTTGCCTGTTGCCTTTTATTTACTTATCACAGCACTGTTTTCATCATGCCTGTACCAGTGGTTCTTAAAATTCTTGCATTAAAATTTCGCTGTTGAAAGTCAAAGATATCCTCCCTAGAAAAACGCATGTGTCCCACATAGACATAACGATTTTTCTCATGATTTCAGAGTGGTGAGCATGTGCCCCATATAAGAAGGGCAGTTGTTTTTTGGCTCTAGGTAATGGTTACTGGGCAGAAATGTGGGCACACAAACTTCTAAAGTGTTGATTATTTTTTAAAAGGACTCAGAAATAAGGGTATTTTTAAATAGGAAATCTCCTAATTTTAAAATCCTACAATCATTTTAAAGATGAATACCCCACGTGGATCAACAGCCCATTTTTGAGAAAAATATACTCTCTGGATCCAATAAGCAACTTTAAAAATCTCTGCTTTAAGGCTTCCAGTGTATTTCAATAGATGCCCAAGGACCAACTGTTTTCACTCTGCATTCTGCCATGCATCAGCATAAACAGCAGAAGGTTGCAACTACCTAACCACTTAGCAGATTGGCACTTAGCCCAATCCACTCACGCTGAAGTCTAAAGAATTTAAATACCTTTCCCAAGGTCAGATGGCAAATTGGTAACAAAATCAAACAATAATCAAAGGTTTTCACTTCCCAGTATAATTTATTTTCCCCTGTATCTTACACCCTGCCTCATTTTTCCAATATATCCTTGATGGAAAAATTCTATGCTTTTCCCAGGATCATGCTGTACATTAATTTGCCTTGTTCATTTATATAAAATTTAATACATAATATTAAACTATACATAATTTATAATAAAAGTAGATGCAATTTTAGATATAGATATATAGATATGCACACAAGATGACACTTTTAACAACATGAATTCTCTTCACACAATCTGGATTCTTAGTATACATGTGACAATACATCCATTATATTCCCTATTGTTATGAAGAACATCCTTGCCCTTCCTAAGTTCTATGCCTAAAATACATGGTGACTCCCTCTTGGGCACTGTTCAAATTACAGTGGAAGAATGCTAATCTTGACAGCTCCAAAAAGAACACTTGGATAAGTCAAAACTGATTCATTCTTTTAGCTGCCTTGTCATTTTCCACCAGCGGTTTGAATTTGGCTTCTCACATGCAGACCAGTATGAAAAACATAAGTAGCTAATGGCTGTCAAAAAAAATGGAAAAAATAAAAATAGCATGGCCACAAGAAACACTCTTTTTTTTTTCGTTTTAAAAAGTACTAATGCATTCAGTATTTTTTAAGCCACAGTTATTGAAACACCACAGGAAAAATATATCCACATGGGTCCTTTTCATAGTATTGCTCAACAAGAATGAAAATTAATGAATAGTAGAAATATAAATGAATATCTTTGAAAACATTCTGTCTAGTTGAATCATTTATAATCTCATTAAACCATATGAATGTTCTCAGACCTGGGGGATCCAGAAACTGTATTCTAATTTTTCTCTTCTCCTCTTAGAAATAACCAAATCAGAGGATGAAAACCAAGAGTTCCCAGGCCAAGGATCTGTCCTAAACACATACACACACACACACACACACACACACACACACACACACACACACACACACACTTATATGTATACACATACATATTGTTTGTTGTTTTCATTGAGGTTGTTGAAATTGCTAAATTGTCTACTTTAAAAATCAGGAGATAATAGATACACACTGCATTCCAACTTCTCTTGAATAACTGGAAAATCTGGAAGCAGTTAAGCAAAGCTCAATCACTCCTCTTCCTTTTATTATTATTATTATTACTATTTTGAGACAGAGTGCCACTCTGTTGCCCATGCTATAGTGCCGTGGCATGATCTTGGCTCACTGCAACCTCCGCCTCCCGGGTTTAAGCAATTCTCATCTCAGACACCCAAGTCACTGCGATTACAGGCATGGGCAACTACACCTGGCTAAGGTTTTGTATTTAGCAGAGATGGGGTTTCACCATATTGGCCAGACTGGTCTCAAACTCCTGGCCTCAAGTGATCTGCCCGCCTCGACCTGCCAAAGTGCTGGGATTACAGGCATGAGCCACCGCGTCGGCCATACTCCTCTCTTAAATGAAATGCACACTTTCACTTCACCACTTTCTACAGCATTCTTGCTCATGTCTCCAACACTGAGCCCATTTAATAATTGCCTTGTAGTTAAGGTTCATCACTCATTTTATCTTACTGGTTGGGGACATTTTTAAAGATTTACCATTGTGAAGTTTGCCTCTAATGAATATAGTGTATGTTTTACTAAAAAGAGATTGGTAGCATCTATACAACTTCAAAGTAACCCATTATTTCAATGTAGAAAAATAAGATTTCACATCAAAATCAAGTGTTTCATGTAATATTTCTTATTTACACAAATTTCTCCATCAATTCAGTTTATGTGGCAGTGTCAGGAGATAATTCTTCATGGGTCTTTTGTATCTCTGCGAATCTATGAGCAAGGCACTGTGCTCTTTCATTCCAGATAACTTCCTCAAAGATATTTGTATAGTAAACAGCTTTGGAAGACAGAGAAGGTACTAATATCTCTCTTAAAGCAAAAAATAGGTTTACTGCCCATTATTAAAAAAAAAAAAAAAAAACTTGGATTCTCTCAGCACAGGGTTTGCCTTAGAAAGAAACCCATTTTGTGTGCAGATATCAATCTGGGCCCATCTATACTACTCTTCCTGTCTTCTGCCAATAACCCTGAAACTGTTGCAGGCTAGCCTGTTACTTTGGACCAGGGTAATATTTCAGACTTTTCACAGCCCCTGACACATTTCCCCAGTCACTAATTTTTTATGAATTGAATAACTTGGAGCTAACTCTAATCTAATCATACTATAACGATTTCAAATGCACAAATCCTTTACGCTAAGATTTATGAACCCCCTATGCAGGTGTTTGAAATATTGTGGATGAATTGTTCATGAGCAGGATACTGATATTATATAGGTGGTGTGCTGTAGTGACTACGAACATGGCTTCCAAAGGAGACAGATTAGATTTTAAATCCTGGTTCCCGCTGCTTATTACCTGGGTGAGCTTTGGATTGTTGCTTCACTTTCTTGAGTCTAAGTTTCCTCATCTATGAAATGGGGCAATAATTCCAATAATATAATGCCACTGTAAGTATTACATTCAATGTTTGTGAAATCTATTAACCATAAATTTTCTTCAGAAATTCATGTAGTGGGACAACTTATTGATAAGTTGTTTCTTGCTACTGTAGATTTACTAGAAAGGAATGAAATCAAATACTCAAATACCTTCCCTCTCTTTCTCTCTCTCTCCCTCCTCTGGCTCCCTTTCAACATTCATGAGAACATTCAGGCCTATATTTTCAAATTTTTGCTGTTTTTATTATCCCTAGAGGGTATTTTTAAAAGTTATTTATTCTTGAAAGATCAAGAAGTCATACCCTAACAGGCCTTTAAACCCATGGCAACAGAACATATACTTGAGTAAACAAAGATGAAAGTGTTAAAGGATTGACTGTAGGTGTGTTGGATTTCCTGGGATTTGACACTGTGAATGGAGAAGCCCTGTGGCAGAATAAATGCCATATTCCTAAGATGGCAGAATGTTGGGTGAATATGTGTGTGGGTAACAATGAAGACCAGGCTCTACATTTCAGCATCTCAGTGAAGGCCCTCTGGTTGATATGTCCTACAGGAAATGGTGCACCAGTGGTGTAGCCCACCCTTCAATGACCACCTCGGCCCGGGGGAAGAAGCAGTTGCCAATGTGTCAAGTGTGGATTAAAATGACACTTCTCATTTTGCATGCACTGCACAAGGGAGAAGAAAAGGGTCCACTGGAAAATGGCTAATATTGGACTTATGGCCAGTTTTGGAAGTGGAGCCATTAACTTAGATTTATTGGGATTTGAGGAAAAAAAATGTTAAATGTGTTGTTTATTTTATGAAGATTGTCATAGGGCAATTTAAATCTGTCTAAGTGACTAGAAAATAAGTTGGAGCTGTTATTGGCATTATTATTCTAATAAAAATAGGCCATTCTTCTTTAAATATCTCAATTCTGTGGCACATGTCTCTTTTCTTCTTAGACACTTGGAATTACAAATGTTCTAAGAGGTCATCAAGGCTGACCTCTTAGTCAAGGTAACAGCTATTTGTACAGTGTCTCTAACAAATGGTTGTGCAGCCTCTGTTGGAATATGTTTGTTGACAAGGCCTTCACAATTTATTAAATATCCCTTCTGAAATTCCCATCCACTTGCTTTAAGATTTTTTTTCTGGAATATTTTTCTAAGGTATTTTTACCTTAGAACACCGTATTCCTAGATAAGAATCATTTTCTTGAATATATTTTGTCCTAAAGAGTGTTGAATAGTTGAATCTACAAAACAAGAAATATATAGGAACAATGAATATTAACTTACTAAATTATGTGTGCAATATATTGATTCAATATGTGGGTGTATATCTATTCTTAATATTAAATATCCATATTTGAGTTTTTACATATACAGAACTTCAGATCCTTCTAAATGTAACATTGACTGTAAGAATTAAGAAAGTTTGGAGAATTACACAGTAGAGTAGAATATAGTGTCATTGTGATCTCATGCATCATCTTAGAGGTAAACTAAGGCATAGCTCCATAAGAACTGAGGATACGTAGTAATACAACAGGGAAACAGGAAGAAAATAATCTACTAAAAAATTATAAATTAGCTTCTAAAATGTGTTCTCTGACTAGAATCTAATTCAAACTGAATTGAGCAGCTGACTTCAGAATAACACATTAGGCATATTGGTAATGAAGTGATATGGACTACAAAAGTCATGTCATAGGGGTCCAGGTGACAGATTATCTTCCCTGTGTCCAAACTGTGAAAAGAGCCATGTTTAAAAGTGAGAAAAGCAGAATCATTTGCAATGCACTAACTTCACTTGCACAGTACCTGCTGGAACTCTGGAAAGTCATTCTATTGTAGACAAGCTTAAATTATAGGTGGTGTATTTTTTGTACAATGAACCTGAGTTATTAAAAGTGCTTAACTAATCTTATCAGCCACCTATTGTTAGACAAATTGTGGAATTTATTATAATATTTTCCTACAGATAATTTTCAAGCAATTCAGTCAATGAATTTATTTCAATTCATAAGTATTTACTGAGTGCCTATTTTTTCTCTTGCTGAAACATTACAGTGAATGCACAGCTGAATAAGAGTTACTCCTCCTCTTTTCACACCTCCAAGGAGTTTTCATCTAGTAGAGGAACTTTCAATAGGGGAACAAAATAGTAGAAAGCGTAATAGGAAAATGGACATTATCTAAGAAACTATGGGCTCCTTCAGGACAAGGATGGTCTCATGGTCCACGTACGCTCTGCTTTAAGCATAAGTCCAACTTGTCTATTGAGTGAATAATTTAAAATCAGGAGGAAGGAAAGATGGATCAAATGTGGGTATAAAATGAAAACATGGGAAAGTTCTGTAGGTGTGAATGAAAAAGCAAAAATATAAGAAAATATTTGAGATGGAGTTTTGAAGAATGAAGATTTTGACAGGCAGTTATTAAGTGAAAAGGTATTTAAGAAACAGAATTCAGCATGAGCAACTTCATAAATATGGGGAAGAAAAAAGCTAAATTCAGTGGAGAACAGGTAGCATCTTTCATGCAAAAATTTAAGGGCAGCTGGAAAGGTACCTCTGAGAGGTATCATATAGGAACTCACCAGGTAGAAGTCCAAGTAGAAAACATTTGTTTCATTTTGGTTTTATTTTTGTCTGACCAGCATTTATCTTATTCTGATGAGAATTCACTGGTATAGCTAGAAATAGTATCTCATCCCCACATTTATTTAAAATTATTTGAAGTATAACCCATGTTCAGTACAGTGCCTGTCATAATGCATTTTTAGACATGTATAAATATGTGATTACCAACCAGATTAAAATATGTAGAGCCTCAGAAGGCGCCCCTATACCACTTGCCCATTAGTACTCCATCAAAGGAAGTCCTTCATTCTCATTTTTTTACCATATGTTACTTTTGCCATTTTTGAGTAACATATAAATATAATTTTACTTCTTCAACTAAACATATGCTTATGATTTTTAATCCTGTTGTTGCAGGTAGCAGTAGTTCATTCAGATTTCCTTGCTTTGTGATATTCCATTGTATTAGGTTGATGCAAATGTAAGTGAGTTTTCTGTCATTATTTTAAATGGGAAAAAATCTTGCTCACTTTTGCACCAAGCGAAAACAAAGATGCCACTGTAGTATTTCATTTTATAAATATTTGTTCACTGCATGGTGGGAGAACATTTTGGTTGTGTTTAGTTTGAATAAATCAAACTAAGTAGGGGCTTTTTTTAGAAATAAAATCTTCATACATAGGGTAATCATATATCACAGTTTAAGTCCCAGCCTACATCTATTTTTCTGTCATAATTATCAATAGTGCCCCCCTCAGTTTACTTTTAAGAAATTACACAATTTGTAGGACAAATTACATGGTAATCTTATATGTAAAAATCAAATGAAAGCCTTAACAAATGTAATGTTCTCTGAACTGAAAAATCAAGAACAGCTATCACCTACTATAATAGCAGTTGCCTAGATCTATAAAAATATAATTAGAAGAGCCTCCAAGAATTTCATACCCCATGTAGTGATCTTAGGTAATTCATTATTACTATGGTTAATTGGTAGTGATTTATTTGAGAGTAACTTTAGAAATTCATTATATTGATTATTAAAATTAATTTCTTAAGATTTTATGAGAATAATGGAACAAAAATAAAAATTACAGCAAGAGGTATGGAACAATTTCTTATCTAAAAACACTTTTTTGAAGATGTCTGTGGGAAGATTGCATTGATATGGACAGAGGACAAGGAAATACTGGGTAGAAGAGGGTGATTTCCCAGAAAAAGCCCCACCCTCAAGCCTGGAGATCTACAGCCCTAAATGGGAACAATCGACAATCATTTCTGTTTGTGTGCCCCAAAGCTGCCTTTTGGCTTGCCATGCACCCCATCCTGAACTCATATAAACCCTGAACCTCAGGCTCCAGAAGCAGACGAGCAGGTGAAGAGACAAGGAGACAAGCAGAGGAATGGCAGAACGACACAGCAGAGAAAGAGAGAGAAGGAGGAACATCTCAACACCAAGAGGAGTTCAGCTAGGGAAGGCAGGAGAGGGGATCAACTGCTGGACAGCCAGGCTCCAGGGGAAGATTACCCTCCCTCTCTAACCACCTTCCAGTTCTCCATCTATCCCACTGAGAGCCACCTCCACCACTCAAAAAAATTCCACATTCATCCTTCAAGCCCGCGTATGGCCCGATACTTCCGGGACCCTGGGCAAGAGTTTGGGATACAGAAAGCTGTCACACTGGCCCTCTGCCCTTGTGAAAAGGCAGAGGATCCACTGAGTTGTTTAACACTTACGCAACCTGTGGATGGTAAGGCTAAAAGAGCATTAGAACACTGGGGCCACAGGTATCCCTCCCTAGACACTGCGTGAGCAGGAGCCCAAAGCGCTCAACCTGGTTCTTGCACCTGCTTGTCTGCATGCACCTCTTCCTATCAGGAATTTTAGCAGCAGCAGCAGTGACTGAACAGGTGAGCCACACACCTGTAGCACGTTCTATGAGGAGAATCAGGAAATTCTCCTATTTCAACATGTTTAATTTATCTTTTTCTGGCCTATTCATTTCATGCATATTCACTTCGAACAAAACAAAACAGAATCCACATCACAAAGATTCCCTGAAGTCATCAGTATCTACACATTTACTTTTTTCCCCCTTATAAAACTTTACTTTGAGACATCTCATGACTGGACTTGATTTGGTCATTTTCCTTTTATTCAATGCATTTATTGATGCTTTTTAAAATTATTTATGTTGCTATTTATTTTATATTCCCAAGGCTTTTAAGTAAAAGAATTTTCCCCTTAATTAAAATTTAACTCCATCTCTATCTCTCCTCTAAGTGCTAATTCAATCAATAATTTCCACATACATTAAGGATTTTATTTATCATCAATAAACTGTACATTGAAATACCTGTTCTTAATTTCTTTTTGAATATGTTATATATTCTGGACCCAAACTGAAGAGCTGATGACTTTTGCTGTTATATAGAAATGCCATAGATGTAATTTGTTACCATTAAAACCATGTTATAAGGATTACTTTTCAAATAGTTTGTGAAATCTAGCCAATACACACTAGAAGGCATGAAAAATTGGCAAATGGTAAAAGCTAGATGATCTTATTTAACAAGGTGTTAGTTCTTATTCACAGCTAAAGTATTAAATGGATTTAGTACCTCAAAGGAGTGCTTGAAAGAGACCATAGATAAAAGCAAGAAAATTAGCTAAACAGAGAATTATGAATGATGTCTTCCTGTCTTCTGATGAAAAAAAAAAAAAAAGAGTTTGGAAATGTACCTTAAACCAGCAACAGAGAGGCAAAAATACTTTTTTAATCCAAGTAATACATTACTGCAAAAGTCACTTTATGAATTTATAGAAGTCTAACAAGAAAAACAATAGCAAGATTTGCAAAAATAACAACAAAAATTTCTACTCTTGCTTTGTTAGAGAGATCTCCTCCTGAAAAGATCTATCTTCTAAAGGAGAAATTTACCTTTAGCATATTATGTCAAAATATAATATTTAAAGATAAAAATAGATAATATCCCATATTATTTGCTTATACATTTATTACAAAAATTATTTTGAGATCCTTTTGAAATCTTTATTATTTTGTTGTTGCTGTTGCTCTTTTCTTTCTCGAGACAAAGAATTAACCATTTTCCTAGAAGACCAAACTTGAGACTCCAAACATACAATTTGGTCATTGCCAGATCTCATTGCATCTAGTGATAAAGTTTTCCTTCCTTGTAGGATTTTACTACATAAACAATGTGCCTCTGTTCTGCATTTTGAATTTTGTTAAATGTCATTTGTCCAGCACTTTTTTTTTTTTTTTTTTTGAGACGAAGTCTCACATTGTCGCTCAGGCTGGAGTGCAGTGTCACCATCTCACTGCAGCTTCTGCCTCCTGTGTTCAAGCTACTCTCCTGCCTCAGCCTTCCGAGTAGCTGGGATTACAGAAACGCCACCATGGCTGACTAATTTTTGTATTTTTAGTAGAGATGGGGCTTCACCATGTTGGCCGGGCTGGTCTCAAGCTCCTAACCTCTGCCCACCTTGGTCTCCCAAAGTGCTGGGATTACAGGTATGAACCACCATGCCCAGTCCATTCTTTTAAGTTAATCCAACTGGTCAAGCTTCTAACAAAGTATCTTAAAAATGAATTTTAGTCTTCATCTTCCCAGGAAACACTGTATACTATAATGATCCAAATGTTGAGATTTTGAGACACATTTGAAGTCTTTCACCAAATATAAATTTGTAAGCCCCATCTCTGTTGAACAAATCAATAATATTTAAAGATTTATTAATGGCAACTAAAACACATTACAAAATTTCAAAGTGTTTTTTATAGGGAATTCCCTGACATAAGATAAATAACCAAATTCTAACTCTGTTGACAACATGAAAACTCTATAGATGGTCCTCATCCATGAATTCTTGACCTCAAACATTCAAATATGTCTTTGGACATCTCACCGCCCTCTTTTCATGCCCTTTTTGGAAAAGATTCTAGTCACTTCTGATGTTCATTGGCCTCATTAGTCAAAATCTCTTGACCACCCTGTGATCAGTCTGGATTTCGAAATCTCCAATGAGAATGGCTTTTCTTTAAGAATATCAGGGGGGACGATCCACGATGGCCGTTTAGGAACAGCTCAGGATTGCAGCTCCCAGTGAAAGCGCAGAGGGTGAGTGGATGCCCCGTTTTTATTGCCCACAGACTAGGAAATTCCCGGGCAGAGGAGCTCCACGGTCGCCAGCGTGGCTGTGCCGGCCAGCGCCGCTGCTTTGCCCCGCGCGGCTGCTTTGTCGGCGCCCTGGAGCAGCAGTTCTCCCTACAAAATACACCGGTCCGGGTGCCCTTTCGGCTGGCGATTGGAGCCACGGGAAGTCGCCCATACGCCGGTTCAAAAAGGGGACTGAGCAGAGAACCAGGACAGTAGGCTCCAGGGCAAAAA
>NW_016107401.1:1785335-1794326 GCF_001604975.1 Cebus imitator | reverse complement strand
GTGATGGGGAGGAAGGCAGCAAATCACACTGCCACGTGTGTTCCTATGCAACAATTTTGCATGTTCTTCACATGTACCCCAAAACCTAAAATGCAATAAAATAAATGGGGAAAAAAATTAAAAAATAAATAAATAAATAACAAAACAAAAAAAAAGAATATCAGGAAATCTCCTCCAAACTTTATACAACATTTCACATATTTAATGATAAACACCATTAAAACAATGGAAAATGGAACCTCCATACACTGCTGTTAGAAAGAAAAATGAGGCAGCCACTTTGGCAAACTGTCTGGTAGCTCCTCAGAAAGTTCAGTATGGAGTTACCATAGGACCCAGAAATTCTAATCCAGGTATATACCCAGGAGAAATAAAAGCATGCATTCCCACCAAAATCTTGTACATTATTGCAGCAGTAATTATAACACCTAGAAATGTAGAGAAAACCCAAATGTCCAAAATGAACAAATAATTGAATAAATAAAACATGGCATATCCGTATGATGAAATATTATCTGGCCATAAAAATAAATTGAGCACGGAATGTCCTACAACTGGAATAAACCTTGCAGATATAATGCTAAGTGAAAGAAGCCTGTCAGAGCAGATTACATATTGTATGATTCAATTTTTATGAAATAATCAGAATAGGCAAATCTACAGAAACAGAAATTAGATTAAGTGCTGTCTAATGATGGCAGGGCAGGAATGACTAGAGAATGACTGCTAATGAATATGGAGTTTCTTTTTGGAGTAATGAAAATGTTCTAAAATTGATTGTGGGGATGATTGGATGAGTCTGTTAATACACTGAAAACCATTAAATTTTATACTTCAGAATGAGTGAACTGTATGGCTAATGACATAATATCTCAATTAAACTGTCATATTTAAAAAGACAGTGTAATGTATCATGAGATAACCGAATACATATATATGTATAGATATGTGTGTATCTACACATATACACAGATATATACATATTTATACACATACACGTATACACATACATGTATACACATACAGTTGAACTTTCAACAATGCAGGGATTGGGGTGCTGACCCCATGCAGGGGAAAATGCACATATAACCTTTGAGTCCCCCCAAATTTAGCTACTAATAGCTTGCTGTTGACTGAGAGGCTTCCTGAAAACATAACTGGTTAGCAAATACTTTGCATGTTATATGTATTACATTCTGTATTCTCACTATAAAGTAAGCTACAGAAAAGAGAATGTTATTAAGAAAATTATAAAGAAGAGAAAATATATTTACTATTCATTAATTGGAAGTGAACAAACATAAAATTCTTCATCCTCATCTTCACATTGAGTAGGCTGAAGAGGAGGTTGAAGAATGGCTGGTCTTTCTGTCTCAGGGTTGGCAAAGGCAGAAGAAAATCCTTGAATAAGTGGACCTGCACAATTAAAATCTGTGTTGTTCAAGGATCAACTACATATGCACGTGTACATACATATATATGTGGTCTATATACCAACAATAACCAGAGTGATTATCCATTTATTTATTCAATAAACATTAATTAAACACCTAGGAAAGCAAAAGGAATATATTGAGCACTAAAAACCAATAAAAATAATAAGGACAACAATAAGAAAACAATAACTTTTAGAAAATGATCAAGTAGATAAAACCCAAGCAAATCTAACCAAGGAGAAAAAGATATGATAAATCTCAGGTCAAATCTTAGCTCTACCATTTAATAGCTGAAAAACTTTAAAGTAGACATTTAGCCTTTCTGAACCAAAGACTACGCTGGCTCAGCTAATTCCCATCTGCATAGAAAAAAGCTTCAGTTTTTCAAACTCATCTTCTATTCTAGAACATTTGGATTGTTAATGATGTTTTTGACAATTGTAGCTTTTAAATTAAAACAAAAAAACGAGAACAATTTTAGAAATGAAATTTAAGCCATTTCATTAAACTGTATGTCCTTTTTTGATCTTTTTCTCTCCAGCTTTATTGAGGTATAATTAATATATAAATGGATAAAGAAAATGTGGCATTTACACATCTGTATGTATATAAAATAATATTATTCAGCTATAGAAAATAAGAAAATTCTGTCAGTTGTGACTATATAGGAGAAGCTTCAGGACATAATGTTAAGGAAAAATAAGCCAGGCACAGAAAGATAAACACTATATGAACTCATTTATTTGTGGAACTACAAAAGTCTAACTCATAGAGGCAGAAAATAGAATGGTGGTTGCCAGGAGCTGGGGGGTTGGAAAAAAATTGGGACATATTGGCCAAAGGGTATAAATTTCCAATTACGCAGGATGAATAAGTTCTGGAGGTCTAATGTACATCATGGTGGCTATGGTTAATAATACTATATTGTATACTTGAAGTTTTCTAAAGGGGTGGATATTATTACCACCAAAAAAGCATGTTTTTTAAAGACAGAAAAAGAATATATATATGTATATATAGATAAATCACACTTGCCATACCTGTGCATGTTACAGTAAAAGAAAATGAGCACCTATTGCAGAACAAGTTGTGTCAAATTCACAAATTGCATTTCTAATTTTGTGTCTATTGTTTTAAGTACATTTTTTCTATCCTGATCTGTAATAAATAAAGTGAATTTGTTTTTCTCAAAGTCTGCTTGAATTTTATGGTTCTTATATTTTTTGTCATGCAACTTCATTTTCAACTCATAAAGCAGTTCATCAACAAAATCAATACTCCTCAATTTTCTGATCGTTGAGTAGAGTCAAGAGAGCAGTCTCCGCAGTTAGATAGGCCTAATCCAAAGCCTGGGTCAGCCTTTCATTTGCCATGTGATTCTGGCAAGTTACTTTACCTGAGTTTGTTTAGGTTTTAGTGGCAAATGCTACAAATTGCCTCCTCAATATCCATTCTCTGCTGTGGACTTAGACATAAACCTCAATCCATTTTGGGCATTAATGTTCCCAATTAATACGCAACTTCCCATAGGTTAATTTTAGTCAGGGAGAAGGAAGAAGAAGCTCCTGAGTAGTGTTTCCAAGTAAGCTCTCAGTAAGGGCAGAGTCACCTGGCTTTCCATTTTGGCCCTTTGCTCTTTACCCTCCCCCTTTTATTCCTTGTCTAGAATGTAGACACAATGGCTGGAGGAGTAGCAGTCATATCAGGCGTGACTAAGGATGTCAAAGTAGAAAGGTCAACAGATTACTTATGACACCATGTAGCAAATGGATCAACTCTGGACACCACACCCATAAACCAAATGTCAACTGATTAAGCCTCTATTTTTTAGATTTCCTGTTGCTTGCAGAATGTGCAGACAGAGCACGGTCTAGTAATTTTCCTTTCTGATATTATCTGAAGACAGTGTTTGCACTCATCCCTGTGTTTTTTGATTAGCATAAAGTGGGAGTAAATGGTAACAACTATTATTAGCAGTGATGTTTCATAAACCCTAACAAATAGACACCTCTGAGATACCTAGTTTCTGAGGCAAGACATGAGTGGGCGAGAAATATGTACATGTGAATTCAAATGTAGAGATACACATATCTAAAGCTATTTAGTTTGATAAAAATCCGATTGGTTTCTAGTTACACCTTTATTTGCCTAGGGAAGGCTTCAATAACACACTTAACCTTGAAGCTACTGCCATTTTCCCATGGTCTCAAAGAAGTCAATAAGTAATTGATAAATTTTCTATCACTGTGGGCAATTAATAGAAGTTACACAGCATCGGTTACATCAATTTTTCTGTATCTGAGGAGTAAAAAAATTGATTTCACAAACTTACTGGTGCATATTGATTCAATGCCTGTCCCTAGGCCATTTCTATTTAATGCTTTTGTGCAGTCATTGAGAAAAATCTCAGGACTGTCAAATAAAATATAATTCTGTGGACTTTTTATATATTACTCTGCAAGTAATTTTGGTATCAGTAATGCACTTTCAAGTTGGGAGACGTACTCTCTCTTAAAATGTTTACATATCAGGGAAATAAGAATAGAAAACAGCTAAAATCATTATTCACTTAAGTCTGAAATCTCTGATGACACATTTGCAAATGCACTACTAGTATGTGCTTTTTTTGAAAAAGAATAGGAATTATGTTTTAAGTTTCTCTCATAAGCTTCAATAACTAGTTTGAGATGAAAAGGTACAAATATGGCTGAGTGCAGTGGCTCTCGCCTACAATCCTAGCACTTTGGGAGGCCGAGGCAGGTGGATCACGAGGTCAAGAGTTGGAGACCAGCACGACCAACATGGTGAAACCGCAACTCTACTAAAAAAAATACAAAAATTAGCTGGGCATGGTGGCGCATATCTGTAATCCCAGCTACTCAGGAGGCTGAGGCTGGAGAATTGCTTGAACCCAGTAGGCAGAAGTTGCAGTGAGCCCAGATCACGCCACTGCACTCCAGCCTGGTTGACAGAATGAGACTCCGTCTCAGAGAAAAAAAAAAGAAAGAAAGAAAAAGAAAAGATGCAAATATGTTTCCAAAACTTCCTTTTTGGAGGTACTCTGCCTTGTCATCTTCCTAGCAAGGCCTGAGGTAGGAAGCAGTAGCATACAAAGAGAAGGAAAGCATCTGAATTTAGCAATAATAAACCTTAAAAGCATATCTACAATGCCCTTTTTCAAATAATTACCAGTCAACAAAAATGCAGGAAGCATCAGTCCAGGTCAGGAACGTTCTGGGTCCTGGGGATAACACGGTGAGCAAGACAGACAAGACCCCTGCCCTCATTTAGTTTATATTCTAGAGAAAAACAGACTGATGGTAAGAGGAAAGATAGGAAAAACTATAAATAAACAGTATAGTTTCAGATACTGTTAATGCTGAAAGGAATAATACAGCAATAGATGAGATCGTGGGTGCTGTGAGTTGGAATTTGCCATCTAAATAGGGCGGTTAAAAAGTCTTTTCAAATGAGGCAAAATTTGAGCTAGAACCTGAATGACAAGGAGGGAGTTATACACAAACTGAGTAAAGAATAGTCTAAAAAGCAAGAACAGCTTTGTGCAAGGACCCTAAGGTAGGAAGAAATTTGTACTATTCACGAACCAGATAGAAAAGAGGGTGGCTGGAGTGAGCAAGGAGTGAATGGTGGAGGGTGAGGTGAGATCTGTCAACAGAGGCCAGATCAGGAAAATCTTTGTACTTAACAGACATCAATGAAATGGCGTGGTTGTTATTTTACGTGACATAAGTAGCCACTGTAGGGCTTTAGGTATGAGAGTTTCTGAACACAGCTCATGGTTTGTTTCTTCAATCCCAATGTCTCTAATTAATCCTATATTTGATAGGAATTAATTTAGTTATAAAATATAAAGAACATAAATGCTTGTCATAATTCCTCAATATTTAAAATGTTTTTATACTTTTCTGTAAAATAGTGGTTTTCATCTGAGGCAATTTTGCCTCCCCAGTGACATTTGGCAATGTCTGGAGACATTTTTGGTTATCTCAATTGCAGGGTTCTACTGGCATCTAGTGGGTATAGACCAAGGATGCTTTCAAACAATGTGTAGCTATCACCACAAAAATACCTTACTTAGCCCGAATTTTAATAGCACCAAGCACCAAGGTTGAGAAATTCTGCTTATTATAAAGGAACTTACACAATAGAATTTGAAGGATACTGACAACATTTTTGTCTAATATATAATAAATGTTTTGTATTTCACTTGATGCTGGTCTTTTTATTTACTGAATGTTCCATTACCTCCCCTGTAAACAAATACATAAATATATACATAGATATAGAACAAAGCCCAAACAATTCATTCTTGGTGCTACAGACTAAATTGCCCTCCTTAAATTCATATGTTGAAGTCCTAACCACCAATGTGGAGATAGAGTCTTTAGGAGGTAACTAAAGTTACAAGAGGTCATAAGGGTAGGACACTGATCTGATAGGACTATGGCCATATAAGAAGAAGAAGAGAGAAAGAGAGAATGAGATCACTCTCTCTCTCCCCATCATATGAGAATTCAGCGAGAAGGTGGCCATCTGCAAGCCAGGAGGAGAGCCCTCACCAGAAACTGAACCCTCCTAGGCCTTGATCTCAGACTTTCCAGCCTCCAGAGCTTTGAGCAAATACATTCTAGTGGAAAGCCACAGGGTCTATGGTATTTTGTTATGGCAGTCCAAGCAGAATAACACACTTCAATATGAGCTTTGTAGACAGTGATCAATGCAGAGGGAAGGGGAGAGCTTGAGGAAGTAACACTAACCCCTGTGATTTATTTCAAAGTCATAGTGACTATTGACTCAATGCTTATCAAAGCTATTACATTCAATTGGATGAACAATCAAGAAATATATTTCCAAACTTTGCCCTGTGAGAGAAAATCTACAGTGTTCCAACACTCTTATTACCAAAAGCACCCTCCTGAAATCAGTTATCCTGTGGATGACTAGGGAAATACTCAAACATATGGTTTTATTCAAGAAAGTGGCAGTTATGCTATGTATATTTCCATTTTAGAATAACCACATTTATGGTGTGAGATTTATTCTCTAATTGAAATTTATCATCATTTCATCCTGAGACACATTTCCTGAAGACGTGAGTATTTTATGTTTCAGCAATTGCAATTTTATTCTTCATAATTAATAACACGATTGCTGTGCATTTCTTATTTTTGATGCATTACAAGAGTTTTGACAGTTGGAAAAATCTGCAAAATGTGTTATGTTGAGTTGCTTAATACCTTATTAGGGAAGCTGACTTGTCTCCAAGGCAGTTCCATTTGCTACATTACAATAAGACAGTAAGTTACTTTGACAGGGAAACAGGAAAAGGAAGGCTATACTTATAAATAAGAGCCCAGACAAAAGAGAATTTTAAATTATTCCATGACTTACATGATAACTGAGAATCCTGATCATCACATACATAAAACTCAAACACAAGGCTATTTTCTTTTTCCTCAATATCTTTATGAACGTAATCAAGAATTTGATATAGTCTTTGCTAGCCAATATTATAAACACTGTTAATGTTTATGAATACATATGGCTCATTTCCGTTTTAAGCATTTACATATCCCTAAAAATAAGTGCCCTGTAATTCTGCTCAACTTACTTATTGTTAAGAGTCTACCAGAACCTGTTCTCTTCTGCAAGAATAACAAAACAAGCTTATTTCATGATTATGTATAATTATTCTGGTGTAAAATATTTATAAAATTGATGCACTATGTGACTATCTTCTTCAACCTGCAATCTAAGAACATAAGGAGGGTGAGGGCAGCAAGATGTTGCTCAAGATGGAGATTTGTTATTAAACTCAAAGATTGGAAAAGCAAATAATTTTCATGCCAAGAGAAACAAAACCTTCCACTTTCCTAATAAATTGTTACAGTTTCAAAATTAATCAATTTTCTTTTGTGAATGTCCCATGCAATATTTATTTAACCATCTTTACTTTGAAAAAGAATCTTTTTTTCTGGTTTTTCTCTTCTCTGAAAAAGAAAAGAAAGAAGAAAGAAAGAGAGTGAGTAGGGGAGAAGGAGGATAAAGATGTGAAGAAAAAATAAAAAGTAGGAGAAAGGAGGGGAAAGAAAAGAAAGGGAAAACTTGGGACATAGGAAGAGCTTGGGCACCATTTAGAACTCATCATTAAAACACACAAACCACACACACACACACACACACACACACACACACACACACACACAACCGTTTCAGGTGTTTCCAAAAGCAAGAAAAAAATAGGAAAATCATAAAGTCAAATTGCAGTAATGACTATTGCATCATATTGTTTGTGAATTTTCACAGCCCCTTAAAAGCAAAGATTAGATTAGTCATAATCAGACTTGTACCCTTCTGGGCCACTCTGCTTGGGAAACTGATAAACCAGGTCTGAGCACCCAGTTTCAGGTAGTTTGGAGAGTATAATAAGAACTGGCCTGGATACCCATAGCAGCTTTTGAATGCCTTACACTGCTGCACAATGTGTCATTTTTTAAAGAAAGAAATAATATCTTCCAGGAATCATCTTTCATCAGTCATTTGGGGCTCAGTAGAAATTAAGCTCAAGTTGCCAGGGCCTGGTGTGAATGCTCCTTTGTAAACATACCTGGGCTTCCTGCTGCTTAGCTGTGTGGCTACTTGCATGATTTATAGCCCCAACACTTAGCCCAGGATTCTAGAAAATCCATGCCCAACTCTATATTTCATCCCTTCACTTGGCTGAGTATTTACTTTAAAGAGATAATCTTAATGAATTTATGTTTCCACTTTTCTTTAAATTGCTTTTTTTGTTTAAACAAGTATTTAGTGAAAAAGAAATGACTTTATTCTCCTCTCTACATTTTGAACCTTACTCTTCTTTCCTTAGTCCCCAAAGCAGGCAAAAAGGAGAAACTCACTTCTTTATGTTGTATGTTGCATCTTTTAAACACAGCTTAATTTTTGATCTTCATAGTATGGTGTTCCTTAGCAAACTGTGTGTCTTTGTTTTTGTTTTTGTGTTTTGTTTTGTTTTTTTGAGACAAAGTTTTGCTATTGTTGCCCAGGCTGGAGTGCAATGGCACAATCTTGGCTCACCGCAACCTTCACCTCCTGGGTTCAAGAGATTCTCCTGCCTTAGCCTCCCGAGTAGCTGGGACTACAGGTGCACACCACCACGCCCAGCTAATTTTTGTATTTTTTTTTTAGTAGAGATGGGGTTTCACCATGTTGACCAGGGTGGGCTCAATCTCTTGATCTCACAATCAGCCAGCCTCAGCCTCCTAAAGGGCTGGGATTATAGGTGTGAACCACCATGCCCAGCCACAATGTGTGTCTTTGAATTGAAAATTATATTTCTAGGCCGGGCGCAGTGGCTCAAGCCTATAATCCCAGCACTTTGGGAGGCCGAGGCGGGTGGATCACGAGGTCAAGAGATCGAGACCATCCTGGTCAACATGGTGAAACCCCGACTCTACTAAAAATACAAAACATTAGCTGGGCATGGTGGTGCCTGCCTGTAATCCCAGCTACTCAGGAGGCTGAGGCAGGAGAA
>NW_016107401.1:1730901-1785283 GCF_001604975.1 Cebus imitator | reverse complement strand
CACTACACTCCAGACTAGGCAACAAGAGCGAAACTCTATCTCAAAAAAAAAAAAAAAGAAAAAAAGAAAATTATATTTCTTGTAACATCCCACGTATATATTTCAAATAATTTGTTCATTTAAAAAATACTACGGGCCATTGCCAAACCATTAAGAATTAAAGGAAGAAGTTAGCTAGGTGCAGTGGCTCACACCTATAATTCCAGCACATTGGGAGCTGAGGCTGGCAAATCGTTTGAGCCCATGAATTCAAAACCAGCTTGGGCAACATGGTGAAACTTCATCTCTACAAAAATACAAAAAAAAAAAAATTAGCCAGGTGTAGCTGCATGTGCCTGTAGTTCTGGCTACCTTGGAGGATGAGGCCAGAGGATCAGTTGAGCCCCAGGGGTCAAGTCTGAAGTGAGCAGATAACACACCAATGCACCCCAGCCTGGGTGACAGAGTGAGACTTTGTCTCATAATAAAATGAATTTAAATAAAGGAAGAAGTTGCAATTTTGTAGGACAAATAAATCTAGACATCTAAAGTACAACACGAGGAATACAGTTAATATTATACTGTATATTGAAAATTTTCTGAAAGAGTAGGTTTTAGTTACACTTACTATACACAAAAAAGATAACTCTGTGAGAAGACATATATATGAATTTGCTTGACTACAGTAATCATTTCACTATGTATATGTATATTAAAATATCATGTTGTACCCCTTAAATATAGCAATAAAAAGAACTAGAGGAGGAGCTCCAAATATGTATCCATAAAGTAAAATATGTTTGAAATCGAGGTACTGTTATAATGTACATATATATGCTATGCATTAAATAAATATATGTAATTTTATATAATTATATATATTACATACAATAAACATATAATTATATACTAAATACATCTAATATGTAATCATATATTAATTATATTATTAATACCTTGATTATCATACAATTCCAAGTGCAGTGAGGAATACTGGCAAAATTATGACATATCATTGACATCTTTCACCTACCATAAAATTTGTAGTCAATGCCATTGCAAAGCCTCTGCCCCTCTCACCTTAAAGTGCATGTCTGGTGCTTATTATTTCTTTAATTTCATCTTAAGAAACCACCCAAAAAAATGTTGAATAATAAAAATGAATGTACCTCTACTGGCAGAATTCTTGGGTATTCCCAAGATGATAGTAAAATGATACAGTAATCAAGAAGAACTCCACATCTTCTCAACTAAACAATATCATTTGAACATCCATTTACTCCGTCAACAAATGTAATGCTGAATTGAGTTAGCAAAAGATATTTATACATGATAGACTCTTGTTCTTGTATACTGTTAATGAGACAGGTAAAATAAATTACTATTACGCAGCTATCAGTATATACACACACGAGTAACTACTAATACAAATTGATAGAAGAAAATGAAGTCCATTACTTCTTTAATCTTGATTTTCCCTTAAGATATAAAAAGTGCTAAACCACCTTAAAAATAAATGTAATATGCAATAAGATGCAAACTGTTACTCTCTCTTGTCATCTGCCACCATGACACTTTTATGAAAATAGAAGCAAAAAAAAAAAGCAGCATTGGCAAAATCAAGCTTTCTAAAACACCACCCCTGAAAAAAAAACAAAAACAAACAAGCATTCTCATTATATTTAATGAAAATATCACCATTGTGGCATGTTTCTGCAGGACTGCAAGTAAGTGGCAAAACCAGTTCTAAAAGCACAGCTCTGTTTCAGAACAACTGCTCATTTAGCATCCCCCTGAACAAAGAATGGCACATGATATGATTTCTTTCCACTTCACCTGCTCGTCCCTTTGAAGAGTTGCTCTTGACATTCCGTGACAAATCACCTTCCTTAAGGCTCTTAAGTCACATATCACCTACCGCAGGCAAGATTTAAATCCTGTGCAAGAGTATCACTCTCTACCAAGCCAAAAATGTGCTTTCCAGGAAACCTCGCAGCCTTCCTGAAACCTGAGCCCTGTGCAGCTGTCTTCCTGGAGGGAGGCCTTTAAAATAGAGAGAAAATAACTTTGTTTCCCCATCTCACAAAAGTACTCAGTATAGTCTGTAAACTAGATTGGTAGGAATTTTCTCATGTGGGGAAAATACATATTAAAATATGGATTTACTATATGCTAATTGTTTTCCTTTGTAGAAAATGAATTAAGATTAGTTAACATTATAGAATCCTAACACTATTTTTGGATAATCAATGTGAAATAAAAAAATCAAGGCAAATGTATACTTTGAGAAAATAGAGATATATCAGACATCTTTTTTTACACACACATGGTGGTAGAAATGAAAGAACTGCTAGAATCTACTTTTTTCTCTACTTGCAAATATGGAAGTAGAGAAAAAGTAGTAAGTATACAAGCAGTCAGTGACATAAATATAGTCTTTCTAAGGTTTTTGTTATTATTTTTAATAACTTCCTTCATATTCTTCACAGTAAGTCGGTCAATTGACCTGGTGCCTAAACAATTTCCATAAAAATATCTAATAATCAGTCTAGCAATTTGTTGGCTACATACCACAGATGGCTTATACAATTTTGTGGGTTTAGAAAAATGAGCCAACTGAATATTTTAGGTACAAATAGATTCACAAAGAATGCCAAAAAGGTCTTTCGAAACAATAAATAGAAGTTTCTGCCTAGAGTTTTGTTGGTCCCACCCTCTAAGTAGGCAAGCCTAAGAAAACATTTGTATGACCAAGAGTTCCTGGTTTCTGCACGCTTCTCACATGTACTACCTGGCTTCATCATCTGTTATAACTTTCCCAAACCAATCTCTTTCTTATTTGTATGTGGAAAAGAGGCAATCCCTAAGGAAATATAAAAAAATGAGGTGTTTTATGGGTGCAGTCAGCATGCAATGGATGACTTATGGCAACCATCTGAAATGAAGCAATTTTGCATTTTCTAAGTCCATTTACTATACCCCTGCTATACTCCAGAGACATAGCCAAGACCCTAAATGTTTAAGTGTGTCCGGAAGACACTATGAGATGAACTTTTTATAAAGTAATAAGTTTCCCTGGGCATATCTCTTGCTTCCAGGTAACCATAACTATGATGGTCATTAATATAGTTTGATGGAAATGCCCTGAATGTCTCAGTTGCAATTAAAATAAATAAGAAGGTGCTAGGGGTTACATATAACCCCCCTTACCCTCTAGGGTAAACCAATATCAAGTTTTGCCTGGAGTACTTTTCATTATATGTACCTCAGTCTTTGGAAGGATAATTATGTAGGATAAAGATAATTTTAAAAAAAAAAGCAACTAGTGTTGGCAAAATATCAAGATTTTACATATATTTAATAGTAGACAGACTTAACTACATTAAAATAATGAAATGTTATTTTAATAATATCCCAGCTGGTTGTCTTACCTCTGAGAACTTCACTATATTATTATTAAATTAATCTTCCTAATGCTTAGGATACACCACCTCCTCCTTGAAATCCTTTATTGCCTCCTTACTAGACACTGGATAGATTCCAATATTCTTTTCTAGAATTAGAGATTTGACAAGTGTACCCTGCCTCCTCTCTAACTTTAACTCCCACTGCTACATGGATAAATCTTCTCAGTCAGATTCTTCTACTTATTGCTGCAAAAACAAGATGTCGACATTGCCTTATAAACTTGTCTCACGCCATTCTTTCTGCCTGTAAACTGCTCTCTTCCTGCATTTAAAAGGGTCACCCTTTCTTCAATCCTTCCACAGATGGTGTCAGAATTTGGTGATGGTAATGATATCAGCTTATTAATACACAGAGCTGTTCTTACTATCTACCAGTTGCTGTGCTTAGGATACCTTGACTATATCAGAATTTTTATTCTCATTATGAAGACATCAAATTTGTAAAAATCATTTCCAATTCTCATATATTTCATTCATTCAGTCCACATATATTTATCAAGTGCCTTATAATGTGGAAACAACGTTTAACAAAGGCTGACGTGGGCCTTATTGTTATGAAGGGAATTCTGGGGGACGGATGGGGCAAAAATTAAACTATGAGGCACGTATTATAATGATTCAACTTCAAAGATGGACAAAGTGATGCCCAGAAAAGAGAAGTAACTTATCCAACTCTACATACTAAGCACAGCTTTCCAATTTATTCAGGTGCTCTTACTCCTTTGTCTAACTCGATTATCTAAATTTTTACGGTATGTATGCATGCAACTTTCATTCAGCACTTATCGTATGTTGATTTGCATTGACATTTAAATTACATGTGCTTACTTTCTTCCCAAATAAAGTATTAAAATCCTGAAAATAATGATTCTATCAGATATCTTTTGTATTCTTGAGGTCTAGGGCAGTGGCAGATATTCAATAAGCTTGAAGATTATATGAATAGTCTCCTATTTTTAGTTATTCTCAATAGATATTACAATAAATTAAACCATAGTGATATTAACACTTTAGCAAACATGGAGAATATCTGCCTAGATACATTGCCAAATAGTTTCAGCCATGTTATTTTAAAGCATATAAATTATGTTGTAAGGCATATCAAATTATTAAAATGTAAAATTAATGAGAAAACAAGACCATTCTCTAATCCACAGACTTTATTCAAAATTTTACCAATTCTCCCAATAATAATATTTATAACAAAAGAAAATCTGAGACCATGCCTTGTATTCAGTTGTTATGTCACTGTAGTCTCTTTTAATCTGAACAGTTATTTAATGTATTTCATGACCTGGAAATTTTAAAGAGTAGAGTCCAGTTAATCTGTAAAATGTCCCTTCATTTGAATTTGAGTGATGTCTCTTCATTATTGGGTTTAGCTTATACACTTTTGGCAGGAACATCTCTGAGGGAATGATGTGACACAAAGTTCTTTTTAAAGCATCCTATCCAGCGATACACTTTATTGACTGGTACTATAAATGGTACTAACTGGTTAAAGTGATCTCTGTCAGGATTCTCCACTGAAAAGTTAGTATTTTACCCTTCATAATTGATAACTATCTTTTGAAAGGGTAAATTGAGACTACGTAAAAATTGCTATGCTAAATTTTACCCACTAGTTTTCATATTCATTAAAAATTCTTGCCTGAATCAATTATCATCATGACAATGGATAAATGGTAATTTTCTAACTTTGTTTTATTTACTGCTCTATCTCTAGAGCAGGAAACAAAACAGGCAGCCATTAAACATTTGCTGAATAGCTGAATGAATAGTTTCCTTATCCGCCATAGTTTTTTAATAGTAAACTAGCCCGTTGTTCTATCACAAAGGGAAGTAATAACCCGTGGAATTTAATCAGCCATGTGGGGTAACCTCAAGATAATCTTCTAGAAGGGAGCCGTCAGTGATATAAAAATTGTTTTTGTTTTAGAATATACATGTTATGTGGATTATCATCACTCTTGAAAAAAAAGTATTTATTTCCTACCATTTGCCAAAGCAGTAGCAAAATGTTTGGATGAGCTTTTAAAAGATTACCAAATTCAGTGTAATTGTCAGATCTGTAAGAGTGTTAATTTGTTGCTTAAAGTTTTTGCTCATTAAAAAAATAGGTAATTTATTGACTATTCAAACAATAGTTTACGCCAAATACTTCCCAAATGAAAAGTTGTGAAGACTACATTTCTGAGTTAAAATGAGCTAGCACACTATTGCTACCTAGCACACTGATCAAATTCACAAAGAACAGACACAATACACCGAGACTGATTTCTAGTTGCTTATACTGACAAGCATCTCCATTCTGCCACCTAGACTCACTTTACAGATAAAAGATACACATTTTTCTTTTTCATTTTGTTTCTCCTAGTTGCACTTTTTCTCTCATTTTTTATTTTTGAATCATTTTAGGGAGTGGAGTTATGTATATTCAATCTACAATGCTCTATATTTTCATCAATTTTAGTTCGATGATACACAAATCAGAAAACTAATAACTGCAGCCTGTCAGAAGGTATTTCTATAATAAGGCAGAAATGTCTAGAGTTCATATTTATGGGATGTATGGTAATGAAGTTTTTAGCATATATGTTTTCATTGTTAGCATCAAAGTCTATGATTTTCATAAGCATTTTTGGGGATGGCATATCCACAGGTGAAATTTTGATAATTCTTTATTATGTTCTTAGCAATTGTAGAACTCAATTATTTCAAATCTCTTCAATTAATGTTCTATTGCTTTTTCACGCTGGTCAGCCAGTCTCTTAAGCTCTTTGCAGAAATAATAGGAGCTTAAACCACATAATTTTTGGTGTTTGAGGTGGGGGTATGCTTTGAAAGGCTCAATTCTGTAAGCAAAGTATTTCTGAAAACTGTTTTCATTTTTTTGATGATAATCCATCAATTTCTACAGTCTTTAAAATAATATAAAGCTGTTAAGCCATGGGGTTTCAAGCCTTACTTACCACTGGAAGTGAGTTTAAGTCCTGTTTGGAAGACTGTAAAAGCATTTTTTACAAAGAAAAATTAATAACCTCAAGCATTTCGATAAGGGCAAAATAATCCACATGCTCTAATGTTTTGCTTTACTTGGAAAGCCTTCAAAATGCCAAAAAGGAAACAATAAGTATCCCAAAGATAACTTGAAAGAAAAATTTCAGAAATAAAATATTTTCCCCGATTAACTTATATATTCATTTACAGTAAAGATAATTTCCAAAGAATCAGAATCAAAATGGACTGTCTGAGCACAGGAATCCAGAGGAAACTTCTTGATTTGATAATTATAAGAATAGTCCAAGAAGCTACAAAATATACACTATAATAATCTTATTAAAACTAAGATATTTCAACTAAAGTTTGAAGGCAGTAATAATCACAAAGCTTCTAGAATAGAGGCAGAAGTCAGCAAACCATAGTCCTAGATCAAATCTAGCTGGGGGCCTGCTGTGGCATCATCTATACATTTTTAAAAGGTTGAAAAAGGAGGGAAGGAAGGAGGGAAGGAGGGAAGGAAGGAAGGAAGGAAGGAAGGAAGGAAGGAAGGAAGGAAGGAAGGAGGGAATGAGGGAGGGAAGGAGGGAGGGAGGGAGGGAGGGAAGGAGGGAGGGAGGAAGGAGGAAAGAAGGAACGGAGGGAAGGAGGGAAGGAGGGAAGGAGGGAGGGAGGGAGAAAAGCAGGGAAGGAATAAAATTAAGGCATTAAAAGTAATTATGGGATCATTAACTAACTGAGCTATTATTCCTGTGAGAGAAAAAAATATAAAAGAAATCTTAGCTAACAATAAAAGAGACAGAGAGAGGAGATTTGTTATCAGGACCACCAAAAGATATACTTCATAGAAGAAATTAATCTCCGAAGGAAGGAATGAGTCACAGGAAGGAGTAGTGAGAAATGAAAGCAGTGTATAAATTGCTAAGTGTAAAGAAGCATTGAATATAGGTTTTAGTGTGCAAGGGCTGCCATAACAAAATAGCACAGATGGGGTGACTTAAACAACATACATTTATTTCTCACAGTTCTGGAGTCTGAAAGTCAAAGATTAAGGTATCAGCAGGGCTGGTTTCTGATGACGCCTCTCTCCTCGGCTTGCAGATGGCAGTCTTCTCCTTGTGACCTGACGAGTCCTTCTCTCTGTGCATGCACAACCCTGGTGTCTCTTCCTCTTATACAGATAGCAGTCCCATCAAATTACAACCCCACCCTTATGACCTCATTTAACCTTAATTATCTTATTATGTATCTCCAAATATAGTCATATTGGGGGTTAAGACTTCAACATATGAATTTGTAGCCAAGATAATTTAGTACATAACACTATAAAAGATAATACTAGGGGTAGTTTTCAATGAAAAGAAAAAAATAAGTAAAATTAGAATACCATAAAACAAATACTAGGGAAATGTATTCATCTTGATATTCTTCACAAGAAGAAAGAGAAGGAAATTAACTTTAGATTTATGGCAAATATACATATTAAATTTTTAAAATATATTGAATATGCAACTTTCAAACAAGTGAGAGAAAGGAAAAGTATACAAGAAAATTTGTCCAATCTAAGAAAATAAAGACAAATAGAATCATAGCTAAAAGAAAACATTTACATTTACCCTATACATTATAGATGAAATATAAAAATATCTTTCCTAATTATTTTCCAAGAAAGTAAGGAATATTCAGGGCAAAAACTAAAAACATGTAGCTCAGACAGATAAGCAGAACACTGATGCTCTTTTTGCCCTAAGGTCTATGCTGAAAGAAGGGAAATTAAGCTTTGTCTTTTATAGCTTCCAGAGGCTCAGAGAACAGAAGAATACAAGCTATCCTATTGGAGCAAACGTAATTCTAGTTTTTGTCTTTAACAATAATGTAACCACAATTACTTTTGCACCTCCCTAATAGTATGCATGTAAGGAATGAAATATGAAATCACAGTTTTGCTGCTCTAACATAAATTGATTCAGATAACGTTCATCAAGCCCACCAGGTGAAACATTGCTGGGGAACAGAATATTTCCATTTTGCCAAAGTATCATCCTATAGATAATTTGTTAATTTAAAAAATTAAGTAAAACAAAATAAAGTAAAAAAAAATAAAGTAAAAGCTTTAACAAATATGAAATGTAGTGACATTATGACCAAAGCAAGCATCATTAACAGTGAGACAATCTAAGTGTCTTCTGATGAGGGCAACATGACGTACATAATATCACCTATGAAGCATTCTTGACAAAAATTGTGGCCATGATCTAACTAAGCCTTCAGATTTATCTTCCAGTTTACTAGTAACATAGGGTGAAGAAAAACAAGTTCACACCATGGGAACACAGTGAGACAGTACAGAATGGAGACTTTGCATCAAATGGAGTCAGTATCATTTAAAAGAAAAAGAAGAAGAAAAGTATAAGAACCATTCCAGATTAAATGAAACTAAAGAGAAAATTTAAATATGGACTATATTTCAATGATATTAGAGAATTATTGCTAGTTTTCTTCAATGTATAAGAATGTGTATAGTTTTGGATTATGTACACTACAATATTTAGGGGCAAAATGGTTTGATGTCTGCAATATACTTACAAATGGTTCAGCATTGATAAATAAAAGAGCAGATAAAGTAAATATGGTAAAATGTTAACAACTGTTAGGAGTACAGGTGTTAGTGTCACACTCATCTAGTTTCAAGTTTTAGTTTTACCTCTTTCTAGTCATATGATCTTCAAAACTTTTTTAAAGTTCTGGGAGAATTTTATTTCTTCATATGTAAAATGAGGTATAGGATGATATCTGTTTCACAGAATTGTTGTAAGAATGAAATGAGAAAGTTCTTATTAAAGCACTTGGATGGTAATAGCACAATAAATTTAGCTATAATAATTATTATTATCATTCATAATAATAAAATTTATTATTCCATGTACTGTCCTAAGTTCCATATTAGGTGTTAATTAATAAGTTATTTGATCATATGTAAGCAATAGAATCAAAATGACTGTCTAAAGAAAAGCAGAAAGAAAAATAAACTTGCATACTTCAAATTCTATTATCCAACATAACAATGGAGTCTGGTCTTCTAATTGTAGTTATGAATTACCACACCTAATCTCATAGATGATAACTTTTCAAAAAATTTTTAGAATATTTAGATATTTTACATATTTAGAATCATCCACTGATGATTCAGAAGGGACTCAAAATCTTGCTATACATAGTATCATGGAAAGTAATATTATTATACCACATCACAAAAATAATATCGATGGCATGCAATTCTAGCAAACATATGTAGGTGGAGTGAGAGGGAAAAGGAAAGAAAAAAGAAGGAAGCCATAGAAATCATGAAGCTAACATCATTTATTCTGTCTGAAAACTGAGCAAAACTGAAGAAACCGATTTCAAATGATACTCATAAAAACTGCAAAGAAGCACAATAAAGTTATACCAAAAAAAAAAAAAGGTCACGAGAGTGGGAAAATGTATAAGCAAGCACACAGTTTGTATTCACCAACCCTGAAAAGGAGAGGAACCTACTTGACCACAGGCTGTAATTTTCACATTATTAATAATAGTTTTTAAAGTTATCTTATCTTGTAAAGAAATGAGGAAGTACCAAAAAGCACTGTTAAGGACATTAATTGCAGGTAATTTTATCAAGGAGAAATAAACAGCTAATTTACACACATTCTAATGTATTGACACATATTTGGAATGTTCAAGTTACCAGTACTTCACCAAGACCCTTGATAATGTTTGATCTCCCAAAACCATGAAAATCAAGGAATATCTATTGAGCTTCTATTATTTGCCAGGATCTGGACACAAAGGATGTAACAGTGAACAAATTCAGGGAAAGTTCATGCCTTCAAAGAGTTAGTTCAAAGATTAGTAGGGGAAGAGGGAAAATAAATTTTAAAATATTTTAAAATATATCATCTCTTTCTCAGTACCTTAAACCATAAGGAAAAATAAAGCAAATAGGTAGGCTAGACAGTGACAAAGGAATTCCCTATTTAAGAGAGGGTGGTCAGGGAAGGCCACTCAGATTAGGAAACTTTTGAGTTGAGCTGTGTGTATAACATTACATAAAAGTAAAAACATAAATGTATACATATGTATGTGTATCCATGCAACACAACAATATTCAGTCATCCTAAAGAATGAAGCACTGATCCATGGTACAACATGGATGGACCTGGAAAACATGCTAAGTGGGAGAAACTAGATGAAAGGTTACATATTATATAATTCAATTTATATTAAATATCCAAAATAGATAAATTTATAGAGACAGAACACACATTGGTGGTTGCCAGCTGCTGAGCAAAAGGATACATAAGGAGAAACTAAAAACAAAAACAAACAAACAAAAAAAAACTTCAATTAGATGCATAAAAGAATTGCTAAGTTTGGTAACATAATAAATACTGAAGCAAGAAAGACTAATAGGCTTTCTAATACCAAGCCTTTTATTCTGTATTCTAATTCTTCATGAGAAAATATAGCTTTCTATGAAATATAGCAAGTGGAAATAAGTTACCATCTGGTCTTTGTCACCTCTATTACATATACCTCTTTCTGTACATTTTTGCTATCCTCACAATATCATAACTGAAATAAATTTTGTTTTTCTTGCCTCCTGTCTCCCTATGTTTATAACTCTCCTGAATACGATTATTTTGGTATTACTAGGTACCTATCTATATTCATCCTCCATGTGAAAAATAATTGGGGGTTATATTTGAATGGGATTTAAGAATAACATTTTGAGATTTACACAATAAATACCACCATTTCACAGATTCTGGGTGAGGGCATGGGGTCAGGTGAGGACATCTTTCCCTTGTCTCCCCTGGACCCTAAAGGACTCAGCAACCGGGACCCAGTTCTCATGCTCTTCTCCTTAGACAAACCTCAGCCCATCATTATTCTTGAATAATGCAAATTTCTACCTGAAATTCACACAATTCTGTGTTTCTTTCCTATTATTCTTTTTAGGAGAGTACAAATCATTTTTTTATTGTCCCTTTTTGGAAAACTCAAATACATGTTTTTTGTGCATGACCTTCTTTTGAGATTCTGATCTGTGTTCCTCTGCCGAGGACAGGTGCGCAATACCTAGCCCACAGGTGTGTGTGTGCCCCGTCAGGGAGGACTCTGCTACCTGAAGAGAAGGTCAGATTTTAGCATCGATCACAGGCTTCCAGAGACTTGGCTTTGCTCTTCAGATCAGCCCTGAAACAGGGACTGGGCTCAGAGATACCCGACATGTGATGGGGAATGATGAATAATTATTGTGTGACTCTGTGCCCCAGACAAATCCTACACTCTCTTAACAATCTGTTCCAAGGACACAGATTAACTGTGTTTGACATTTTACCCTGGAGCCCTCTACCATCCCTAGATTAGTCTATGAGCTTGGACTGATGCCTTCTGCTGCTAACCCTGTTTTCTTAAAGGAAAATGTCCTCATTATTCCTGAGAGAGCTCATCTCAAAGGTCTGTTTGTGAAAAAGAGGTGATTCAGGAAAGTGGGAGGAGGAACAGAGAACATGAAAGTCCCTCTGTGTTCTGCAAGGGTTCGATCTGGCATATCTTAACTGATTTCTGTCTCTTTCCCAAATGGATTCATCTGGAGGAAGTACAGAAAAAGAAGGAAGAGTTATGCAGCACAGAGTAAGAAGAAAACAAACCAAATGGCCCATGGAGGGTGAGCTCAAGCTACAGCAGTTCAGGAGGAAAAGATCCATCCCTGTCTTCCACAGCACACTCCAGCCTCAGGCAGCACTGGGCCCCGGACAGTGGGCCTGGAAGCTGTGGTCCAGAGATCCAAGTGGCATCACTGAGCTGGGGGACAGTCATGAAGAATCCCCAGGAGGGTGGAGGAGCAGGGAGGGGAAAATGAATCCACTGCCCCTCCCTTGTCACCCAGGCTCAAGAACAGCCTGGGCTACCAAATCCCTTCACCCTCCTCTGGCCTTAGTCTTTTCCAACCCTGAATTTACAATGTATCTGTAATTTCGTAACCATTCCACATATCCAGACATGAACCAGGTCCAGCTTTATTTGAAATCTCTACTTCCACAGCTCTGAAGGTTTGAAGTTTTCTAATATTGTTCTTTTTTGGCTGTTTTTCAGGGCTCTACACTTTCAGAATTTCCACGTCTCAACTCTGGTTTGTGCATATCATCTATCCTTGCCTTGTATCAAGTTAAACATAGAGTTCAGCTCTCCACTTCGACTTTGCTTAAGCGAATCCACTTTCACACAGACACACACAAAAAAATATGAGTGAGTCATGGGGTGTCTATTAAGTACACTCTAAGGATCATAAAATGAAAGAGAGATGCTAGCATGCTCCATGGTAAATAATTTAATAATGATACAAATTTAATAACCTAAAATTAATAATTTTGTCTACAAAACTATCCTTCTCCCCCAAATTTCTCCCTCTCATCCCAGGCTGTACCTTATCTTGTTGGTCCATTTATTCAGGTCCCCCCAACCAATATAATTTCAGCCATAATGAGAGAGAGTAATTCAGCCTTCCCAAGTCCTGCCCCAAGCTGCCAAAGCCAATTCATCTGGTTGTGGGGCTCAGGTGAGACCTTCTCTTTAAGAGAAGTGGGAGTTCTACGGTACAACATATTTGCTTTGTAGTATTAATACCTGTTATTACTTAGTCTGTGAAGGGTTTTCTAATTTTGACTTTCTACTTCCTAAGTTTCCACCCAAATTCCAATTTTTTAATCATATTTTTAAATAATGAGATTTTTATATATACATATTAAAGCAATATACCAGATTTATCTTTCCATTTCAGCAAGGGTATACCAGAGTTGTAATCCTGACTGCTTCATTATTTAGATTGTGAATTGTGGAAAGCAAGCACGGTATCATTTTGTTACATTGATACCCTTAATCTCAAATTCTAATGAGGACGCCTTGACTCAGGACACACAGATCAATTCATATAGAAAAAAATATTTATGCAGATATTTTAAGATATTTAAGAAGATACTTGAAAAATAAGGTTTAGGAGAGAAAACTAGCCCATGCTAGAGGAAATGTAATAGAAAGCAACTATGCTTAAAGCAGCTTGATACCAGTACAAGGGTAGACAGAAAGATAAATGAAATAGAGTCCAGAGATTAATTTAAAGTTTTGTCCTGAGGTGTTTCAAACAGTTAGTGGAAATTTTTCAGTTAATGATTTCTGTTGAGGCCAATTGGTAGCTGAGAAGAAATAATTTTGAGAATGATGGAAAATGGAGGTCGAGATCTTTACTCAGAAACACCCGGGTGTGAACATCACTGTACTCCCCTAGGTGATAATATGGCTCGTGGATGTGGCGCTTACACAGTGGAATGGGATGTTTCTGTATATTTTCACAAATAAAAATGCCTAGTAGTGTATGTGTGTGTGTTTATTTTTCTGGAGGGATCATAAAAGCAAAAAGTAAAAAAGGGCTGTGGATTGATAATAACTAAGTATTCCTGATCTAGCTTACCCTACAGTTTTGAAAAATAAATCACTCCCAGACACTCGACATCATTCAAGATGTAAAGACTAAGGGAAGCTCCTATGAGAAGCACTATGTTTCTCTCTGTCTTGATGGCCACCTCATTTTGGAGAATAATGTGTGGGGTTTGTCATGTATGTGCTCTCTCTAGTCATTAATCTGTGCTCATTCCTAAAAGCTGCAGAACCTATCTGTAGATTAGTACCCTAATTCTCAACTTCATTCCTTCCATAAAATAAATATCAGTAAAGTCAAAGCTTTAAATATAAAGAAAGAAAATCTTTAAAATGTCAGAGACTTTTTTCTTAATATTGTCAGTACTGGGAAGCTTTCATAAACATGGCTCATAAACCACTTAAAATACTGATTAAAAAACTCAAGTACATGAGTGTGAATAGTTTTGTGAAACTATTGATTACCTTGGGGATGAGAATATTCTCCTGAGAGCTATGGTGATAGTTTCAGTGCTAGTTGCCATTCTCAATTTAAAAACACTTCACTTGTATCTTTACTGGTGAACTAACTGAGTTAACGCATGCATATTCAGTGACTGGAACAATCCTGTCATTTATATAATACTGTATAAATTATAGGTGGTTATGGGTAGATATTCCAAAATCAAATTATTGTTTGGTACAAGCTTTAAAGAAACATTTGGCCTAATGTAGTAGCCAGCTTTTTATCAAAAACTGAGTGATCAATTCCCTGTTCCCTATATAGCCCCTCTGCTGGAAAAGGAATCATAAATGAACTAATATAATTCAGTAAATAAGGTAAAGGAATGGGGTGTGGATTTATGGGGATTCTTTTAATGTTATATAAATTAAAATTTCTAACTTTATAAGTATATATTGCTTTTACTTTTTAATTTAAAGTATGTTAAAAGTGGCTTTCTGGGCAAGGATATTATATAATCCTATAATGTCTTCCATTTTTTTTAACCTTTATTTTTTCTTTTTGAGACAGGGTCTAGCTGTGTCATGTAGGCTGGAGTACAATGGCACAATCACAGCTCACTGCAGCCTCGATCTCCTGGGCTCAGTCAATCCTCCCACTTCAGCTTTCTAAGTAGCTGGAACTAGAGATGTGCACCATCACACCCAGCTAATTTTTTAATTTTTGTAGAAATGGAGTGGAACTATGTTACCCAGGCTGGTCTTGAACTCCAGGGCTCATGTGATCCTTCCAACTAGACCTCCAAAGGTGCTGGGATTATTATAGGCATGAGCCACTGTGTGCAGCCTAAGATTTTTTATTTCTCTGTTATTTTTGGTTGTAATAAAAACACACAAAATAAATTTTACTATCGTAATCATTTAAAATATATATTTCATTTGTGGTATGTCCACATTGTTGCATAACAGATCTCTGGAACTTATTGATTTTGTAAACCTGAAACTCTACACCTACTGAGCAACTCTCTATTTTCTATTCTCCCTGCCAATCACCAGTCTACTTTCTGTTTCTATGCATTGGACTACTCCAGACACCTCGTATAAGTGGACTCATACAGTATTTATCTTTTAATGACTGCCTTATTTTTCTTAGTATAGAGTCCTCAACATTCATTTATGCTGCCACATGTGACAAGATTTCCTTCCTTTTTAAGTCTGAATAATATTTCATTGTATGTGTATATTACATTTATTTAAACATTCAACCCCTGAGGAACTCTTGGGTTACTTCCACTTCTTGGCTAATTTGAATATCGCTGCAATGGACATGGTGTACAAGTAACTCTCTGAGAGCCTGTTTTCAGTTATTTTGTATACACACCCAGAAGTGGGACTACTAGATCAGGTTCTATTTAAAGTATTTTAAAGAACCTCAGTATTGCTTTCATAGCAGCTGTACAATTTTACATTCCCACCAGCAGTGGACAGGGGTTCTAATTTCTCCTCATCTTTGCTAACATTGCTATTTTCTTTTTTTAAATAGCAGCCAGCCTAAGGAACGTAAAGTGACATCTCATTGTGATTTTGATTTGCATTTCTCTAATGATTGGTGGTCATTCAATTAAAAAATGTCCATTCCAACTGGGTGTGGTGGCTCACACTCACAATCTCAGCACTTTGAGAGGCCTAGGTGAGTGGATCACTTGAGCTCAAGAGTTTAAGGCCAGCCTAGGCAACATAGGCAGATCCTGTCTTTACAAAAACTACAAAAAAAAAAAAAAAAACCTAGCCAGGCATGGTGGCACAAGCCTGTAGTCCCAGCTACTTGGGAGCTGTGATGGGAGCATCCCTTGAGCCTGTAGAAGCTGCAATGATCTATGATTGTACCTCTGCCCTCCAGCCTGGGTGACAGAGTAAGATGTCTCAAAACAACAACAATGCAAAAACTGTCCATTCCATTAAAAAAACAGGTCACTACCTCTGCCCTCCAGCCTGGGTGACAGAGTAAGATGTCTCAAAACAACAACAATGCAAAAACTGTCCATTCCATTAAAAAAACAGGTAAAGGACTTAAATAGATATTTCTTCAAAAAAGATATACAAATGGCCAATCAGCACACAAAAAAATTCTCAACATCACTAATAAAAGGTAAATTTTGTTATATTGTATGTGGAAATCGAGTTCTCCCATTACCATTTGTTAAAGAGAGTTCTCTTTCTCTGCTGTGTACTCTTGGCACCTATGTTAAAGATCATTTCAGCAGTTATGTGAGAATTTATTTCTAGACTTTCTAATCTTTTCTACTGGTCTATATGTCTGTCTTTATGCCAGTACCACACTGTTTCGATTACTGTTGCTTTATAATATGTTGTGAAATCAGAAATTATAGTGCTTCCTACTTTGCTCTTCACTTTCAATATTGTTTTGATGATTCAGAGTCCCTTGAGATGCCATATAAATTTTATTATAGTTTTTTTCTATTTCTGCAAAAAAAAAAAGTCAATGATATTTTTATAAAGATTACATTAAATCTGTAAATTGCTTTGAGCAGTATGGATATTTTAACAATGTTAACCTTACAATCCATAAACATGCAATGTCTTTCCATTTATCTGAGTTGTCTTTAATTTCTTTTAACAATTTAGTAGTTTCAGGGTACAAGCCTTTTGCTTTTTGTTTATTTCTAAGTATTTCTTTCTGATGCTATTGTAAATATAATTGTTTTCCTAATTTTCTTTAGAATATAACTATTTTGTAAAAATATTTGAAAGTGGATTTTATGTGACCACTATCTATGTGAATTGTCAAATACCCTGGCACAAGGGTTCAAGAACAAGTAGTTTATTTGTGAGATGATTCCAGAGGCACTGGTGGAGGAACAGGAAACTTAAACAGAGAGAGAAGTACATTGTTTGCCAACTAACTGGGTTTACTGAGTCTTTCATGAAAAATTTCTTTGTAGCATGTGCTATTTTTTGGTAGCATTTTACTCACAGTCAAAATTCATTCAAAATTAGAGTCAATCCTCTCAAACCTGGCTTTTGCTTTTTCAACTAAGTTTATGTAAGATTCTAAATTCTTTTTTGTCATTGTAACAATGTTCACAGCATCTTCACTAGAAGTACAGTCCATCTCAAGAAACCACTTGCTTTGCTCATCGATAAGAAACAACTCATCTGTTAAAGTTTTATCATGACGTTTCAGAAATCAGTCACATCCTCAGGCTTCACTTCTAATTCTAGTTCTCTTGCTATTTCTACCACATCTGCAGTGACTTCCTTCACTGAAGTCTTGAACACCTCACAGCCACTTCTTCTAACCGCCTGTTCCACTTCTTCTAAACTCCTGTTAATATTTTGCTTCCTTCCAGGAATCCTAAGTCTTGTTAATAGCATGTAGAATAGTGAATTCTTTCCAGAAGATTTTCAATTTACTTTGTCCACATCCATCAAAGGAATGAATATATATGGTACCTATAGCCTTATGAAATGTATTCCTCAGATAATAAGACTTTAAAATAAAAAATATTCCTTGATCCATGGGCTGCAGAATAGATGTTGTGTTAACAGGCATGGAAACAACATTAATCTTTTTGCATATCTCCATCAGAGCTCATGGGACCAGATGCATTGTCAATGAGCAGTAATGTTGTGAAAGGAATCATTTTTCTGAGCAATAGGTCTTAATAGTGGGCTTAAAATAGTCCATAAACCATGCACTATAAATAGATGTGCTGTCATCCATGTTTTCTTGTTCCATTTATAGAGCACAGACAGTGTAAATTTAGTGTAATTGTATGGACCCAAGAACTTTCCAAATGGTAAGTGAACACTGAGTTCAACTTAAAGTCATCAACTGCATTAGCCCCTAACAAGAGCATCAGCTTATCCTCCAAAGCTCTGAAGCCAGGCATTGACCTCTCCTCTCTAGCTCTGAAAGTCCTAGATGGCATCTTCCTCGAATAGAAGGCTGTTTCAACTACATTTGAAAATCCATAGTTTATTGTAGTCACCTTAATCAGTGATCTTAGCTAAATGTTCTGGATAACTTGCTGCATTTAACACTTAACACTTGCTGCTTCACCTTACACTTTTATGTTATGGAAATGGTTTCTTAAGTCTTATGAAACAACCTGTGCTAGCTTCAAACTTTTCTTCTACAGTTTACTCACCTCTCTCAGCCTTCACAGAATTGAAGAGAATTAGGGCATTGCTCTGGATTAAACTTTGACTGAAGGGAATGTTGCGACTGGTTTGAAGTTCTATCGGGACCACCCAAACTCCCTCTACATCAGCAATCAGGCTGTTTTGCCTTCTTATCATTCCTGTGTTCACTAGAGTAGCACTTTTAATTTCCTCCAAGCACTTTTTCTTTGCATTCACAACTTGGCTATTTGGTGTAAGAGGCCTACCTTTCAGCTTACCTCAACTTTTTAAATTAATTTTTATGGGTACATAGTAAATGTATATATTTATGAAGTACATGAGACATTTTGATACAGGCAAACAATATGTATTACAATAATCATGTCAGAGTAAATGGGGTATCCATCACCTCAAGAATTTATCATTTCTCCATGTTACAAACATTCCAATGATACTGTTTTAGCTATTTCGAAATGTACAATAATTATTGTTGACTACTATCTCAGCGTTTAACATGTTTTCCATACTAAGTTGAATTATTCCTAGCTTTTGATTTAAAGTGAGAGACGTGCGACTCTTTCTTTCACTTGAAAACTTAGAGGCCATTATAGGGTTATTAATGTGCCTAATTTCATTATTGATGTGTTTGTATAGAGTAAGAAAATCTCAAGGAGAAGAGCAACAACAGAACAGCTGATCGGTGGAGAAGTCAGAACACACACATTCATCTGTTAAGTTCACTATTCTATATCGGCATGTCTTGTAGCACCTCAAAACAATTACAATAGTAGCATCAAAGATCACTGATCACAGGTTACCATAATAGACATAATAAATGATGAAAAAGTATGAAATATTGTGACAATTACTAAAATGTGACACAGAAATTTAAAGTGAGCCCATGTTTTTGAAAATTGGCACTGATAGAATTGCTTGATGCATGGTTGCCACAAACTTCCAATTTGTAAAAATGGAATATCTGTAAAGGCTAATAAAATGCAGTGCAATAAAGTGAGGTATGCCTATAAATATTTCAGGCTTTGTAAACTAAGAGGCAAAATTGAGGACACCATGTAGGTAGTTATGTAACAATAGAAAAAAAATTTTTCACACATCCTTATTGAAAAAAGTGCCTCAGTTGTACAGTTAAATGTATTTCGAAATATGAAAATTTTCTCTGAGGTCGTAAAAATGCAGCTAAAGCTGCAGTACACATTTTAAAAAAGAATGTATCTGCTAAAATTAATGTTGTGTTGAAGATCTTTCTTCATTTAACTTTTCATTTATGTATTTATTTATTTTTGAGACACGGTCTCACATTTCTGTCACCGAGACTGGAGTGCACTGGTGCAATCAGGACTCACTGCAGCCCTGATTGCACAACTCCCAGGCTTAAGGGATTCTCTCACCCCACCCCCTGGAGTAGCTGCAACTACAAGAACATGCCACAATGACCAGCTATTTTTTTTTTTTTTTTTGGTAGAGACAGGATCTTTTTATGTTGCCCACGATGGTCTTGAACAACTGGGCTCAAGTGATCCTCCTGCCTTGGTCTCCCAAAGCGTTGGTATTACACACATGAGCTACTGTACCTGGCTAACCTTTTAACTTTTAGCAGAAAACGTGTATAAAGCAGCTTGACATTACTATTAAATAGTAATGTTATAATTAAATAACATTAATATTGTCATTTAAACAATAATAGTCATAAAAATAGCTTCACCGCATTATAAATTTCACATGTAAGCACTGCTTTGCCTTGAAATTTTTGGTTTAATTCATTAAACAACATTATCAAGTCTTCATCAAAAGCAAATTAATTTTTATTTTACTTTAAGTTCTAGGATACATGATGCAGAACATGCAGGTTTGTTACATAGGTATAAATGTGCCATGGTAGTTTGCTGAACCCATCAACCAGACATCTAGGTTTTTACCCCACATGCATAAGGTATTCATCCTAATTCCTCCCTCCCCTTGCCCACTACCCCCCCGAGAGACCCTCATGCATTTTGTTCCCCTCCCTGTGTCCATGTGTTCTCATTGTTCAACTCCCACTAATGAATGAGAACATGCAGTGTTTGCTTTTCTGTTCCTGTGTTAATTTTCTGAGGATGATGGCTTCCAGCTTCATCCATGTTCCTGCAAAGGGCATGATCTCATTCTTTTTTATGCCTGCATAGTATTCCATAGAAAAGATGTATGACATTTTCTTAACACAGTATATATTGATGGGCATTTGGGTAGGCTCCATGTCTTTGCTATTGTGAATAGTGCTGCAATAAACATACATGTGTATGTGTATTTATAGAATGATTTATTTTCCTTGGGGTACATACCCAGTAATGAGATTGCTGGGTCAAATGGTGTTTCTTGTTCTAGATCCTTGAGGAATCACCACACTGTCTTCCACAATCCTTAAACTAATTAACACTCCGACAACAGTGTAAAAGTGTTCCTATTTCTCCACAGCCTCGCCAGCATTTATTGTTTCCTGACTTTTTAATAATCACCATTCTGAATGGCATGGGATGGTATCTCATTGTGGTTTTTATTTGCATTCTCTAATTACCAGTGATGATGAGATTTTATTCATATGTTTGTTGGTTGCATAAATGTCTTCTTTTGAGAAGTGTCTGTTCATATCCTTTGTCCACTTTTTGATGGGGGCGTTTTTTTCTTGTAAATTTGTTTAAGTTCCTTCTAGATTCTGGATATTACATCTTTGTTGGATGGCCAGATTGCAAAAATTTCCCCCCACTTTGTAGGTTGCCTGTTCACTCTGATGATAATTTCTTTTGCTGTGCAAAAGCTCTTTAGTTTAATGAGATCCCATTTGTCAATTTTGGCTTTTGTTGCAATTGCTTTTGGTGTTTTTGTCATGAAGTCTTTGCCCATGCCAATGTCCTGAATGGTATTGCATATGTTTTCTTCTAGGGTTTTTATGGTTTGGGGTTTTACGTTTAAGTCTTTAATCCACCTTGAGTCAATTTTTGTATAAGATGTAAGGAAGAGGTCCAGTTTCTGTTTTCTGCCTATGGCTAGCCAGTTTTTCCAGTACCATTTATTAAATAGGGAATCCTTTCCCCGTTGTGTTTTTGTCAGTTTTGTTGAAGATCACATGGTTATAGATGTGTGGTGTTATTTATGAGATCTCTGTTCTGTTTCATTGGTCTATACATCTATTTTGGTAGCAGTATCATGCTGTTTTGATTACTGTAGCATTGTAGTATACTTTGAAGTCAGGTAGTGTGATGCCTCCAGCTTTGTTCTTTTTGGTTATAATTGACTTCACTATACAGGCTTTTTTCTGGTTCCATGTGAAATTTAAAGTAGTTTTTTTTTTTCTGATTCTGTGAAGAATGTCAATGATAGTTTGATGGAAATGGCACTTAATCTACAAATTACTTCAGGCAGTATGGACATTTTCATGATATTGATTCTTCCTATCTATCAATATGGAATATTTTTCCATTTGTTTGAGTCCTCTCTTATTTCCTTCAGCAGTGGTTTGTAGTTCTCCTTAAAGAGGTCCTTCAAATCCCTTGTAAGCTGTATTTCTAGGTATTTTATTCTCTTTGTAGCAATTGTGAATGGGATTTCATTCATGATTTGATTCTTTGCTTGTCTACTGTTGGTGTACAGAAATGCTCGTGATTTTTGCATGTTGATTTTGTATCCTGAGACTTTTCTGTATTCACTTATCAGCTTAAAAACTTTCGGGGCTGAGATGATGAGGTTTTCTAAATATAGAATCACGCCATCTGGAAACAGAGACAATTTGACTTTCTGTCTTCCTGTTTGAATATGCTTTATCTCTTTCTCTTGCCTAATTGACAGAACTTCCAATAATATGTTGAATAGGAGTGGTAAAAGAGGTCATCCTTGTCTTGTGGCAGTTTTCAAAATGAATGCTTCCAGCTTTTGCCCATTCAGTGTGATATTGGCTATGGGTTTGTAATAAGTATCTCTTATCATTTTGAGACATGTTCCTTCAATACCTAGTCTATTTAAAGTTTTTAACATGAAGCAATGTTGAATTTTATTGAAGGGTTTTTCTGCATCTATTGAGATAATCATGTGGTTTTTGCCATCAGTTCTGTTTATGTGATGAATTACATTTATTGATTTGCACATGTTGAATCAGCCTTGCATCGCAGGGATAAAGCTGGCTTAATCATGATGGATAAGCTTTTTGATGTGCTGCTGGATACAGTTTGCCAGTATTTTATTGAGGATTTTCACACTGATGTTTATCAGGGAAATAAGCCTGAAATTCTCTTTTTTTGTTGTTGTTGTGCCTATGACAGGTTTTGCTGTCAGAATGATGCTGGCCTAAAATGAGTTAAGGAGGAATCCCTCCTTTTCTATTATTTGTAATAGTTCCAGAAGGAATGGTACCAGCTCCTCTTTGTAACAGTTAGCATTGTTGCATTGATCCCTTTACCATTATGTAATGCCCTCCCTTATCTTTTTTGATCTTTGTTGGTTTAAAGTCTGTTTTATCAGACACTAGGATTGCAACCCCTGGTTGTTATTGTTGTTTTCTGCTTTCCAGTTGCTTAGGAAATTGTCCTCCATCCCTTTATTTTGAGCCTATGTGTGTCTTTGCACATGAGTTGGGTCTCCTGAATATAGCACTCCAATGGGTCTTGACTCTTTATCCAATTTGCTGGTCTGTGCCTTTTATTCGGGGCATTTAGCCCATTTACATTTAAGGTTAATATTGTTATGTGTAGATTTGATCCTGTCATCATGATGCTGGCTGATTATTTTGCACACTAGTTGATGCAGTTTCTCTATAGAATCATTGGTCTTTATATTTTGGTGTGTTTTTGCAGTGGCTGGTACCAATTTTGTCTTTCCATATTTAGTGCTTTCTTCAGGAGCTCTTGCAAGGCAGGCCTGGTGGTGATGAAATACTTTAGCATTTGCTTGTCTGGAAACAACTTTATTTCTCCTTCACTCATAGAGCTTAGTTTGGCTGGATATGAAATTCTGGGGTTGAAAATTCTTTTCTTTAAGAATGTTGAATATTGGCCCACAAACTCTTCTGGCTTATAGGGTTTCTGCTTAGAGATCCACTGTTACCTACAAATGGATTTCCCCTTGCAGGTAACCTGACCTTTCTCTCTGGCTTCCCTTAACATATTTTCCTTTATTTCCATCTTGGAGAATCTGAAGATTATGTGTCTTGGGACTGATCTTCTCATGGATTATCTTAGTGGTTTTCTCTGTATTTCCTAAATTTGAAGGTTGGGCTGTCTTGCTAGGTTGGGGAAGTTCCGGATAATATCCTGAAGTGTGTTTTCAACTTCGTTCCATTCTCCTCATGTCTTTCAGGTACTCCAATCAATCATAGGTTCCATCTTTTTAAACAGTCCCATATTTCTTAGAGGTTCTATTTATTTCTTTTCTTTTTTTTTTCCACTAATCTTGTTTTCATGCTTATTTCAACAAGATGGTCTTCAAACTCTGGTATCCTTTCTTCCACTTGACTGATTCGGTTATTGATAATTATATAAGCTTCATAGAGTTCTTGTGCTGTGTTTTTCAACTCCATCAGGTCATTTATGTTCCTCTGCAAACTGGTTATTCTAGTTTGCAGCTTCTGTCACATTTATCAAGGTTCTTAGCTTCCTTACATTCGGTTAGAACATGTTCCTTTGGCTCAGCAGAGTTTTTACACACCTCTGAAGTCTATTTCTGTCAATTCATCCATGTCATCCTTCATCCAGTTTTGCACCCTTGCTGAAAAGGTGTTGCAATCATTTGGAGGAGAAGAGGCATTTTGGCTTTTGAAATTTTTAGACTTTTTGCACTGCTTTTTCCTCATCTTTGTGGATTTTACTACCTTTGATCTTTGAGGGTGATGACCTTTGGATTGGGTTTTTGTGGCGAGGCCTTTTTTGACATTGTTTTGGTTGCTTTCTGTTTGTTAGTTTTTCTTTGAACAGTCAGGTCCCTCTTCTGAAGGTCTGCTGCAGTTTGCTAGAGGTCCACTCTAGATCCTGTTCAACTGAGTATCACCAGTGGAGGCTGCAGATCAACAGATTTCTGCCTTCTCCTCTCTCTGGAAGCTTCGGCCCAGAGGAATACCTGTCTGATACCAGCCAGAGCTCTCTCCATACAGCCAGAGCTCTCTGTATAAGCTGTCTGTCAACCCCTGTTGGGAGATCTCTCCCAGTCAGGAGGCACAGGGGTCATGTACCTGCTTGAAGAGGCAGTCTGCCCCTTAGCAGAGCTGGTGCACTGTACTAGGAGAATCCCTCTTGTTAGGATCAGCTGCTCTTCAGAGAGGGCAGAAAAGATGAAATCTGCTGAATCTGTGACCTTAGCCATCCCTTCCCCCAGGTTCTCTGACCCAGGATGATGAGAGTTTTGTCCGTAAGCACCTGACTGGAACTGCTACTTCATTTCCTGCAGAAATATCCTGCCCAGTGAGGAGGAATCTAAGAAGTCTGGCTGCAGCCACTTTGCTGCGCTGTGGTGAATTCCACCCCGTCCAAACCTCTCAGTCTCCTTAGCACTGTCATGGTAAAACCACCTACTAAAGCCACAGTGATGGTGGTCATCCCTCCCCCGACTAAACTCAATCATCCCAGGTCAACTCCAGACTGTTGTGCTGGCAGTGAGAATTTTAAGCTAATTTCTTAGCTTGCTGGGCTCCATGGGAATGGGACCCACTGAATGAGATCACTTGGCACCCTGGCTTCAGTCTCTTCCAGGGAAGTGGAAGGTTCTCCTGTCTTACTGGAGTCATACTTGCCGCTGGAGTATGAAAAAACTTTTGGAGCTCAGTTCCTGCCCAAATAGCTGTCCAATTTTGTGCTTGAAACCCAGAGCCCCAGTGCTGTAGGTTCATTAGAGAATCTCTTGAACCATGGATTGCAAAAATCCGTGGAAAAGCGTAGTACCCCGCCAGGTAGCACAGTCCCTCACCATTTCTTTTGGCTGGCAAAGGGAGGTACCCCCAGCTCCATGTACTTGCCAGGTGAAGCAGCACCCCACCCTGCTTCTGCTTACTCTCCATGAGTTGCACCCACCACCTAACCAATCCCAATGAGATGAACTGGGTACCTCAGTTGGAAATGCAGAGATCACCCGCCTTCTGCATTCATCTTGCTGGGAGCTGCAGACTGGAGCTGTTTCTATTTGGCCTCTCCGTAAATTAATTTTCAAAGTATGCATTGTTGCACAATGACAGTTTAAAATGATTCTTTTTGTTCATAAAATTTTCAATAGTAATAAAGTTACTATTACTTTAATAATAATAAAGTTATTAAATAAAGTATTTGCAATAAAACTATTATGGTCAGTTGTAAGACTTCTGTAGTAGGACTAGTCAGGCTATACAGCATCTATTCACACAGTTGACAATGATTAAGTTCACTAGAGTAACTTTCACTATTGATATTACAAATTCAATAAGATATGATAAATCAAAATATTTTCTGCAAAGTACCTGCCAATTAATAACACAATAAACAAATACAGCCTTTAAATGCCTCACATTTCCAGAAGCTTTGTAAATTTGTCTAACTAAATCTATTTCTGCTTCATGTATATTTTACTGCCTTCATCTATATATAACACATCTTAGCAGATTCCACTTCAGCTTGTATTGAATTAGTATTTTCTTAAATTATTTGAAAAATTATTTTCCTTGAAATGCTCTATACAAACTATTTCTTCAGTCTCCTAAAGCTTGGTATTGACTCTCAAATAAATAGCTGAACACTATTGTAACATCTGTCAACTCGCCAATAACCACAGAAATGTGTTCAAATTGTCTTGTTTTTTAATTAGATAGCAATATTGTTCCAAATGTTCTCAACTTTTCTGGTAGCTAGCTATTCTCACCAAAAGAGAGAAACTTTTGACTAGTTTATGACTATAAACTATAAACTGACTTAAAGTAAAAAGCAAATTTATTTTCCCCAAACACATTACTTTGGTTATTGCAATTCAACATAATTTAATTAACTCACCATCAGTAAGCGACTCTTGCTAAGTTTACAAGTAAGTTATTAAAATTTTTACTTTGCTTACAGCTTCATCTTGTTTTCATTGTTGTGAAAAATTTCTGCTCAGATGAGATTTTTGTTTAGTCTTTTAAAGTTATGCTTGGCCATTGCTTTCCTGTGCATTGGGAATATCATGATGAGCATTTATTCTGGTAGTGCTACTATTCATTGTAGTCTTTTAGTACATCTGTATTGTCATTGAATAATAAACACAATGTTTGGCCTCTAATTCAACAGCAAGATAATTCACACTCACTGTGCTTTAAAACTGTGGCATGCTATGATAGTTTCCTGTGGCTGGTATAATGAATTACTGAAAACTTAGTAAATTAAAACAAAACAAATATATTTTTTCTACAGTTCTTGGGTCAGAAGTTGGAAATGAGTCTTAGAGTCTAAAATCAAGATGTCAGCAAGGTTAGTTTTTTTGGAGGCTCCAGGTTAGATCTGTTCTTTATGTCTTCTAGCTTCTAGAGGATGCTCAAATACCTTGGCCTGTGGCTTGCATCACTACTCTCTCTGCCTCCATCATCATGTCACCTTCTCTCTCTCGCTGACTTTCCTATGTCCCTCATATAAGAACCCTTATAATTATATCAGACATACCCAGATAATCCAAAATATCTTCCCCATCTCAAAATCCTGAATTTGGTCAGAGCCACAAAGTTCCTTTTGCCATATAAGGTAACATATAGGTTCCATAAATTAGAACATGGACACCTTTGAGAAATTCAGCCTACCACACACCTGAAGTTTACTTTTCTCTTCTTTTCTTGTTTTAACATAATACCTGTGCACTGATGGCGAAACGTAAATAAAGAAAACATTGTAAAATATTATGCATTTTGAAATGCTATCGAGTAACAGCTACATTATTGCAACTTGTAGTGCAGGGACCATGATGAGAAGAGAGCCTTTCTTGTAGCTACTCAGGTTCTAGACTTGCAGCATGAAAGCAGCTACAGATAATATGTAAATGAATAAATGTGATTGTGTCCCATGTTGAAATTTAAATTTCACATAATTTTTATATCATGAAATCTTAATCTTCTTTTGATTTTTTTAATCATTGATAAAAATGATCGAAAATCATTCCAATCAGGCAAGATGTACAATGATAGATGACAGGCTGTTTTGGCCATAGTCTCTTGCCTCCTGGCATAAAGCCAATAGACAACACAACAACCAGACAATTCACAGATATATTTAGACTACCAAGTCATTAAAAAATAATAATTTAATACTTATAAATCAGAAAATACACATGAAAACCTTTCTGTCTCCTTTGATAGAATCTAAATATCTGGCAACCTTAGGCCCACATGACAGTATTCCCACAATGCAAAAAATTTATCACATTTGTTTGAATATAAACTTCCCATCTGACCTACTTAAATCTTATATGACTTTGAGTTTGTGACACAAATTTCTTATCATCCTAAATTTTTGTTGAATTATTTAATAATTTCCTTTTGGGCCATAATTTCTCAATCCTCTGTCAATGCAACCCCTTTCCTTCGTGCTAGTTTCACTCCCTAAATAAAGAATTAAGTTGAGTCTGTGCTAAGTAAATAATGAATTGCATTTTTGTATTAGGTATTGTATTAGTCCATTTTCACACTGCTATAAAGATCTGAAGTTTAATTGACTCATCGTTTTGTATGGCTGGAGAGGCCTTAGGAAACTTACAATCATGGTGAAAGGCAAAAGGGAGGAAACTTACAATCATGGCGAAAGCCAAAGGGGAAGCGAGGTACCTTCTTCACAAGACGGCAGAAAGGAGAATAAATGCAGGAGGAACTACCAAACACTTAGAAAACAATCATATCTCATGAGAATTCACTTACCATCACAAGAACAGCATGGGGAAATGCCCCCATGATTTAATTGCCAGCACCTGGTCTCTCCCTTGACATGGGGAGATTATGGGGATTAAAATTCAAGATGAGACTTTGGGTGGGGACGCAGCCAAACCATATCAGGTGCCTTTTCATTTGGCACCCGATATCAAATGCAATTCTTTATTTACTTAGCACAGACACTAGAGAAGTGGTTGTTAACTCTAGCTGTATACTTATATTACTTGGGAACACTTTGGGGAGCAGTTGCAGCACTGAGTCTTCTAAACCAGTTAGGGGATTTGGTCCTTGAGACAATATTTAATGCATTCCAGGTGATTTTTAATGTGAAATCAGTTTTGAGAACCACTGAATTAGAGCAATACCACTACATCTTCTCTTATTCTGGGCTTTGTACATTCAAACGAGTTTTGAATGTTTAAACTGAGAAGCAAATATCCAATAAACTTGTATGCTTCTAGAATCGTTAAAAATTATGAAATATTTCAGTTTAATTTTTATCATTTTAATTTATTATTATTCAACAAAAACATATTAAGTATCTACTATTTTCCATGCACTAAGCTTATACAGATAGTTGCTGTGAGAATGGTTTAGTTAATTCTTATTTCAACTTGCTGACCTGGACTGAATGTACGCTGCCTTAGTAGCAGCCTTCTATTGGACATTTACCTGTGTTGCAGACTTCATGCCAAGCACGCTTCATGAATTTCTCACTTTATTCTTATATATAGCAACATATTAATGTGTGTGTGTGTGTGTGTGTGTGTGTGTGTTTCTTATCCCCTAGAATTCAAATGATGTTCCTGGGGCTTGATGGAGTTAACAACTTCTCCTTGGTTTCACAGCTAATAATTTTTAAAACCTAGAATTTGAACCAAGATTCCAGAGCCAAACTCCCTACCACTCTGCTAACCTACTTTATCGTGTATTAAAATATAATGCATACTAAATCTAATGTGGTATTTTTAATTATATAACATATCTTAGAGTCAGACAGTGCCTTAGCCTCTCCTCTGAACAGCAATTATTATTCATTGAGAAACCATACATTCTGGTTGGCCTAGGATACAACTGGTGTATTCCTATTATCTGTGCAACATATAAATAGACATGCTTTAACCCTCTAAAGTGTCCTGTTTTAGATAATATATTATACACTCATCTACGTTTACTGTAGGCACTCAAACTTTGTTATTTAATAAATAAGCACTGATGGTGAAGGTAGAAATTTACACTCTGCCTATGGCATGGAAAGCTGTTTATTTGTAAGAAAAGTTGTCCACAGTAGTGTTTGTCATGAGCTCTTCTCAAAACCTCAATGTAAAAACATCTAAATATTTGAATATTCAGAATAGTAACATTTTAAAATTAATGGGGAAAAGTTGCTTTCATTATGACTGCGTCTTCATCAATGAAATAAGTTATTGACTAGCATTAAATTTTAAACATGGCTAATTTTTAAAGCTTTTTGCCCTCTGACTATACTTATGCTGTTCTTAGAATTTCCCATGTGAGACAAGGGATTTAAATATGTGGCTTCTTCCTCGTACAGTGGTCAAAGAGACAACTCAGCAGAGATGGAAGTTTTTTTATTCATCTGTGGCCTTCTGTCCTGGACGATGCTCAACACTTTCAATATATATCAGTGTGAGAATTGATATGGTTTTTTCTGTGTCTCCAGCCAAATCTCATTTTGAATGGTAATCCTCCATGTTAGGGGTGGGGCCTGGTGGGAGATAATTGGATCCTGGGGGCAGATTTCCCTCTTGGGGCTGTTCTCGTGATAGTGAGTGAGTTCTCATGAGATCTGGTCATTTAAAAGTGTATGATACCTTCCTCTTTCTCTTTCTTCATCTTGCTCTGGCCATGTGATATACCGGCCCCCTCTTTGCCTTCCACTATGATTGTAACTTTCCTGAGGCTTCCCCAGAAGTCAAGCAGATCCAGCAGCATGCTTCCTGTACAGTCTGAAGAACCATGAGCCAATTCAAACTCTTTTTTATATAAGTTACCCAGTTTCAGATACTTCTTTAGAGATGGAAATTTTTCATTCACCTGTGGCCTTCTGCCCTGGAACATGTCTAATGCTTCCATTGTAGTGTGAGATGTGGCCAGTCCCAGGATGTAAGCTTACCACCACAACTAAGAGATTTGCTGTTGATTGTTCCAATCATTTCTCATAACTCATCTTACATGTTATTAGATCACTTATAAAAGGATCATACAAAAGCACAATCAATGTATTTTTTTAATTATGTAGGCTAGATTGAAGGTGAATTTGTGGCTATATTTATTCATGTTACAGGTGTTACAATAAAATGATGTACTTTTTCACAGTTTTTTTGTTTTGTTTTGTTTTTTGTTTTGTTTTGTTTTGTTTTATGAGATGGAGTCTCACCCTGTCGTCCAGGTTGGAGTGCAGTGGTGCAATCTCAGCTCACTGCAATCTCCGTCTTCAGGGTTCAAATGATTCTCCTGCCTCAACCTCCTGAGAAGCTGGGACTACAGGTGCCCACCACCATACCTGGCTAATTTTTTGTACTTTTAGTAGAGATGCATTTTCACCATGTTAGCCAGCATGGTCTCTATCTCCTGACCTCATGATCTACCCACCTCAGCCTCCCAAAGTACTGGGATTACAGGTGTGAGCCACTGCACCTGACTTTCACAGTTGGTGATGAAAACATTTTTCCCCACATCACACTTCTTTCTCCAAAATTGTCTACATTCTTATTTGACTTACATTTTCTACCCTGTGAAAATGTTACATATATAATAAAAAGTAATAAAATATTGTGCCCAATTGAAAAAATAATACAGAAAGATATGTTTCTCTCATCGTTTCTGATTAGCTCTAATCTGGTTCTCCAGAAGGAAAGGACATGACATTGAACATTGAATCTCTCTATTCAAAAAGCTGACTTTTAATAGTGCTGAGGAAAAAAAAAGTGATTCTTTTGATCTTGTATTTTAATCTTAAATTTTAATTTGTGCCATAAAATTTTAATAACTATCCTCTAGCTTTCAAAGCGACTAGAATTAAGTATTTTGCACACGTTGCATATTACATATGTAACGTCAAATTCTTTTGTATATGCAAAAGCTTTGAAGACTGCTTATTAAATTAGTAATGACCACCAGTCAAGGGCTATCAACCTTTTTGTACTATCATGAGGCTTGGTCACATGTCAAAAATAGATGTTGGACTTCTTTTGTTCACAAGCATAGTATAATGATATGACTGACTATGATTAATAAACTCCATGTTTCACATGGAAATGCAAATCATCATATCTCTTGCTTTTCCAGGCTCTGTGAATTACAAATGAATAAAGAGGCTGATCAATTGCTTATATTTTTCAGAATGCTGTTAATCAAGTTCTAACATCACAAAAATAGGGCTAGTTCTGAGCTATATGACCTTTATCTCTATTATCCTAAACTAAAGCAAAACTAATATTCCCAGAGTGGAAAAACATCCATAGTCCCAACACATTTAGAGGTGACATTTCACTCTTCTGTTTTGCTTTCTCATTTTATGTGAAGATTAGCACTTAAAATTAAAGAATACACTTTTAAGAAATTAGGCCCCCATATCCCTTGAGTACATGTGAAAAAAGATGTGGCTAAGTATGTACATTTACAATTCAATTTTGAAGCAAATACTAAAAATTCATTAATGTTCAAAACAACTGGCAAATTTTTTTTCCAAAAAGTCTGCTTTTGTTTATTAGTTCAGAAGGAAAATACACGGAGCACTTTTTATATGTTATGCACTGTACTAGGATCTGAAGACACATAAAATGTCACAAAACAAGGAGTTTTTTGCCTAGTTGCCTAGTAATCCACGGCTTACTTGAGAAGGGAGACATGGAATCAAATAGCCACATGAAAGTATGATGTGTGAAAGCATGGAGGAAGGGTAATAGACTAGAAGGAACATGCTGAAGCTCTTCCTCAAGGAGGTAGGAAGCTTCAGTAAGGACCTGAAACATAAGGATGAATTTACCAGGCAGATGGTGGGACCTAGGCATTCCAGGCAGACCTCCAGCAAATAAAAAACATATAGAGCACAGAATTTAAGTATCATTAAGGGATTTGAGTTATTCAGTATTGATAGAGGACAAGTGGGAGAAATAGAAGATGATGCTGGAGGTGAACTCAAGATTCTACTGTGTGTGTGTGTGTATGTGTGCGTACATGCACACACACATGAATATGAATAAGTTAGATATGAGTTCCTGAGAAGTAAATGGCTACCTCAACTGTTTTGTGTATATTGACAACATACCATAGAAGGAAAAAGGGAGTACAAGATTGCTGTTATATTTTCTTCCCACTCTCAATGCCTCAACACTCTTTCTTCCCAAGACACATACAAGCAAACGTGTTATTAACCCAAATAAGGTAAACAAAATAAAATTATAATAGACTCAACTCTTTATTATCACGATGATTAACATTAATGATTGATTCAACAAATTGCCAGAAATTCTTTGTTCATTGGGTTATAATTTATACATAGTAAAATTAGATCTTTGATATAAAGTTCTCTGAGTTCCTTTCTCTTATATAAGAATTTTGGACTGTTTTTGGACTCCTTGATATACTTTTAAAAATTAAACTAAGAAAATGATAGAGCTCACTAATACATAAAATCTATGAAGCAAGCTACCTAAAATATACATGGAGAATAAGAAGCCCAAACAGATATTTGAGGGGAGAGATAGAAAGGCATTTGACAGAACACTGAGGTCTCTAAAATTATCAGATGCCTGAGATGATAACACAGAGCCATTTTTCTTTTCTAAGTTGGTATTTCCAAGCATCCAGGCCACCCCTCTTTATTAGAAATATCAGGTGAGATTCTTTTTTTTCTATGGATACCCTGACTTAAACTGAAGCTGACACATTACCCGGAAAACCAGTGGACAGAAGGATTTGACCCATGGTGGGCAAATCTATTAGTAGCCAGCATGCACCTGAGTACCATAGGATGAATAGAGAATAAAGATGTGCACATCTCTGTGCACAGATCTTGTAAGGCTTTTTTCCTCTCTCCTAACTCATTTTACACACCCCAGTAGCACAGCCACTCAAAGGGTGTGCAACGGAAAGGAAAATTTCAGATTTAAAGCTTCTGTTCTCAAGCAACAGTTTCTGATAGTTTAACTGCCCATATCCAAATCCCCAACAAACTTCTAACTGCATGCTATGTTATTTTGTGTGGTTAAGGACGTAATTCATATAAAAGTCATCTCTCTCTTTCACAGGCAGTAATTCTCCTTTAATTAGATTGTAATTAAAACCAAATAAGGAAACATGCAGATGAATAACTTCACAAGTTTTTCTTTCTCTTGGAAAATGGTTATTTTTTCTTCATTAATCAAGCCTAAAATAGATTCAGAAAATGATTTTGTGCATTTTGATAGTAAACCTCTACCATGTGTATGTGTGTGTTTGTGTGTCTTTTCCTCTAAAAGACTCCCACACAGAAAACATTTTAATTTTCCATGGTATTGCTATTTTGACCTCTGAGACCTTGCAAAGTAAAGTATTTTTGATCTTGGGCTTTTTTATGGTATTGTTTCAATATTTTTGTAACATTTGTATTTCTTGCTGATGTTTTTGGCATTAAAAATCACTCAAGCTGTGCTGAAATATAATGGTATTCACTGAACCATACCATGGAAGGATAATTCAGTTCAGTGAGGTTATTCTAGCTCATCATGTACACAAAGGATTGAAAGAAATTGTAGAAGACTCTCAGTTCTCTTCATAGGAGCACTGAGCCTTTTTTCCTTCTTTAATAACTTGACATAGAAAAACCCGCACTTGAATATAGAAATACCTGGTTTCCAGTCTCTGGAGCAAACCAAAATAACAATACAATGGCTTAAGATATGAGGAAGCAAAGTACTGGTGAACAGTTTACTCTATCATGAATTTCCTTTACCCGTGACCAGACAAAAATTATACCTCAACAAATAATGAGCTTTCATTCTCAATTTCAACACATCCTTATGCAAGTCCCTAGAGTGATGTAGTGCTAAACTTCATTAGAGTTGTGAAATATGCTATTACAGGCACAAACCAGAGATGATTTAATTCTACATATTTAAGTTGTACTTAACTATGGATATCCTAATACCTGAGCATGACTGCTATGCTTGGCCATTTTCTTTTTTTTTTTTTTGAAGACTAGATCAATATACAGCCCTTCCATTTCTTGTAATACTCAGCCTGAGATGTAAATTATAACAGCATTCAATATTATTTAAGCTTTTGTACATTTTCTCTTTTGGTTCACTGACCATTCATGTTTGGCATTGATTATAGCACATAAACACCTAAGGGATGAAGCATAAAAGCAGACTGGACAAATAACTAATATTTACATGCTTAAAGGATTTGTGTGTGTATATATATCCAATATACATATATGTTTTCAATTATACAGGACAAACACGTTTTGAACTACACATGATTGAGACCTTAAATTTAGCACACATATCTCATAAAAGTCATAAGCTCCTACTAAAAATGAAATACAGACCTTTCAATTTTACTCCCTGTAGATAAGTAAAAGTAAATACTCTTGCAATATTTAAATGTGTAGAACCTTTAAAAACATATGGGCTCTGGAATCAAACAAACCTATATTACAAGATGTCACTGCTACTTAGCTGCTGGATGACTTTGGATAAGTTTCTTAGTCTCTCTAAAGCTCAATTTTATCATCTACAAAATGGGTAAAGTAATCATTCTGATTCCAATTGAGCTGCTTTAGCACAGACTATAAAATAATATTGACTAAAACAAAATAGAAGCTTATTTCTTTCTCAGATAACACTTTGAGCATAATGCTCTAATATAACAGGTCTATGGTAGCAGAATGTTTTTCTGCCATTCTCAACATATACCTTCTATATTTTAGTCAAAAGCTGCTCTTTAAGCTGTCATTATTAGGTACATATACCAGCTAGTGGAAAAATGAATAAAGAGAAGAAAAAGTACATTATAAAAAATGGTCACCATTCATCACTCTTCCTTGTGTCTATGGCCCTTCACAGTGTGACTTTATAACAAATCCCATAAATAGTTTATTTTCCCAGCCCTTGCCATATGATCTCTTTAGTTAAGAGACTGCTCTGAATTCAAAAGTGAGGAGCCCTGAATCTAGGCCGCCAAAGACTTTGTACCCCTCCACTTGCTCTCTTGATATCTTGACAGTCATTGTGTAAAAAAGTCCAGGCTAGTTCTCTCAATGAAGTAATAAACCCTCAATGCCCCAGCTGATGGTCACTTCCCAGCCAGTGTTATAGCTGATCACAGATGCTTATGTGTATTAGTCTGTCATCAGACTGCTAGTAAACACATACCTGAGATTGGCTAATTTGTAAAGAAAATAGGTTTAATTGACTCAGAGTTCATCATGGCTGAGGTGGCCTCAGGAAACTTACAATTATGGCAGAAGGGGAAGCAAACATGTCCTTCTTCACATGGTGGCAGCAAGGAGAATTGCAGAGTGAAGAGGGGAAAAAGTCCCTTATAAAACAATGAGATCTTGTGAGAATTCACTCAGTATCACAAGAACAGCATGGAGGTTACCAACCCCATGATTCAATTACCAACCATGGGTTCCCTCCCATGACATGTGAGGATTATGGGAACTATCATTAAAGATGAGATTTGTGTAGAGACACAGCCAAACCATAACATTCTGCCTCTGGCCCCTCCCAAGTCTCATGTCCTCACATTTGTTTTTTTTTTGTTTTTTTTTTCTGCCTCTGGCCCCTCCCAAGTCTCATGTCCTCATTTTTTTTTTTTTTTTTTTTTTTTTTTGTTTGTTTTTGAGACAGAGTCTCGCTCTGTTGCCAGGCACCAGGCTGGAGTGCAGTGGCATGATCTCAGCTCACTGCAACCTCTGCTCCCCTGGTTCAAGCAATTCTCCTGCCTTAGCCTTCCAAGTAGCTGGGACTACAGATGCGTGCCACTACACCCAGCTAATTATGTCCTCACATTTCAAAATACAGTCATGCCTTCCCAACAGTCCCTCAAAGTCTTAACTCATTCCAGCATTAATTCAAAAGTCGAAGTCCAAAGTCTCACCTGAGACAAGGCAAGTTCCTTCCACTCATGAATCTATAAAATCAAAATCAAGTTAGTTACTTCCTATACACAAAGTAGGTACAGGAATTGGGTAAATACATCCATTCCAAACAGGAGAAATTGGCCAAAACTAAGGGGCTATAGGCCCCATGCAAGACTGAAATTCAGTGGGGCAGTCAAATCTTAAAGTTCCAAAATGATCTTCTGGGTTTCCATGTCTCACATCTATGCTAATACAAAAGACAGGTTCTCACAGCCTTGGCCAGTTCCACCCCTGTGGCTTTGCGGGGTACAGACCCTCTCGTGGCTGCTTTCACAGGCTGGCATTGAGTGTCCGCAGATTTTTCTAGGCGCATTGTGCAAACTGTCATTGGATCTACCATTCTACGATCAGTGGCTATCTTCTCACAGTCCCACTAGGCAGTGCCCAATGGGGACTCTGTGTGGGAACTCTGATCCCATATTTCCTTTCCACATTACCCTAGCAGAGCTTCTTCATGAGGGCTCTTCCCCTGCAGAAAATTCTGCATGGACATCCAGACGTTTTCATACTTCCTCTGAAATCTAGGCGGAGGTTCCCAAACCTCAATGCTTCACTTCTGTGCACCCACAGGCTCAACACTGCATGGAAGCTGCCAAGGCTTCGGCCTTGCACCCCTTGAAGCCACAGCCCAAGCCATACCTTGGCCCCTTTTAGCCATGGCTGGAGTAGCTGGTATGCAGGTCACACAGGAGGGGGCCCTGGACCTGGCCTCTTAGGCCTCTGGATCTGTAATGCAAAGGGCTGCACAAAGGTCTCTGACATGCCCTGGAGACATTTTCCCCATGGTCTTGGTGATCAGCTTTTGGCTCCTTGTTACTTATGCAAATTTCTGCTGCCAGCTTGAATTTCTGCCCAGAAAAATGGGCTTTTCTTTTCTACTGCATCAGCAGGCTGCAAATTTTCTGAATTTTTATGTTCTGCTTCCTCTTGATTGCTTTGCTGCTTAGAAATTTCTTCTGTAAGATACCCTAAATCATCTCTCTCAAGTTTGAAGTTTCACAGATTTCTAGGGCAGAGGTGAAATCCTGCCAGTCTCTTTGCATAGCAAGAGTGACCTTTACTCCAGTTCCAACAAGATCCCCATTGTCATCTGAGACCACCTCAGCCTGGATTGTATTGTTTATATTACTATCAATATTTTTATCAAAGCCATTCAACAAGTCTCTAGCAATTTCCAAACTTTCCCACATCTTGGTGTCATCTGAGCCCTCCAAGTCTCTAGGAAGTTCCATACTTTTCCACATTTTCCTGTCTTCTTCTGAGCCCTCCAAACTATTCCCACCTCTGCCTGTTACCCAGTTCCAAACTCACTTCCACATTTTTGGCATTTTTGGTTATCTTTACAGCAGCACCCCACTACCCGGTACCAATTTACTGTATTAGTTTATGCTCACACTGATAATAAAGATATGAGACTGGGTAATTCATAAACGAAAGGCACATTTAATTGACTCACAGTTCCACAGGGCTGGGAAGCCCTCTCCAGGAATCTTACAATCATGGCAGTAGGGAAAGCAAACACATCCTTCTTCATATGGCAGCAGCAAGGAGAAGTTCAGAGTGAAGATTGGCAAAAGCCCCTTATAAAACCATCAGATCTCATGAGAATTTATTCACTATTACAAGAACAGCATGGGGGTATCACCCTCATGATTCATTACCTCCCAGTGGCTCCCTCCCAGGACACGTGGGCATTATGGGAACTATAATTTAAGATGATATTTGAATAGGGACACAGTCAAACCATATCAATACATTTAGCTGTTGCCAAAATATCCATCACCTGATCCCAGCCCAAGTGGCCAACCTACACAATTATAAGGGAAAAATAAATTGTCTTTGTAAACCACTCCATTTGGGGGTGTTTTGTTAGGCAGAAAGTGATTTAAAGAAAAGGATCATCTTCCTTTTAAGGTTATAACACAGAATCTGCACATGGCCTTTCTCCCATGCCACTGGTGAGGATTTAGTCATGTGGCCATACTAGCTGCAAGGGAAGCAGGGAAAGGTAGTCTGTTGCTGGTTGGTCACATGTCCAGCTATAAGTAAACATATTTCCATATTAAAGGAAAAAGAGAAGAATCTATACGTGGGGACAACTGGTGGTCTCTGCCACTTCTACCTATTTTGCTAGTTATGAACATTAAATATGAAATAAATGTAATCATTGGCCCAATGATTGTAACCCAGAAAGGTCTCAATAAGTGTTTGCTGTCATTGATATTTAGAATTAGAAATTAATGACATTTGTTTAAAGGATCACAAAGAATAGTCAGAAGTATCAAACTTTCCATACTTATTTTTGGTTTGTCCCTGATGTTCCGAAAACCCCTGCCACCATCTCCCAAACTCAAGTCAGGAACCACATTAGAAGACCCACAGAGGGAACATCAAGAGTGACATGGAAAGACTGTCTACTGGTGTGATGCAGACAAAGCCTAGGTGTCTATTAGAAAAGATTAGATATTATGGCATAAATCCAGGGGACAGGACTAAAGGAAGTCCTTTCAATTCTATCATCCGCCAGTGTATAATAAACAGAGAATGTAACTGGGAACTGTCAAAAACCAGAGCGGGAAGGGTTTATCTTTCTTTCTTCTTATATTGCTACTAGGAGTTTTGTTAAATAAATATTTTTAAAAAGGTAGAGAGTAGTAAAGTATCTTGGCCTTGCGGAGAGAGGGAATAAAACAGGTGTCCATTTTCTGCAGCCAATTTATATGTCCCTTTCCAATTTAAAGCAAAAGAAATGAAATACAAGAGCAGAATGAGAGATGGGCTGTGGGAAACTGACAGAAAATAAACCTAAAAGATGGCTTTTGAAAACAATTTGAAGATGTAAATAACTCCCCGGATAAAAGCTGATCATCACTTACTAACCAGTTAGATGATCACCTGATAGTAACCATGGAATGAGTAAGTCATTAAACAAGCACACATTTGCCTGTATTTTGAAATTTGATGTTTTGAGTTGTATCCCCCAGACTACTGGATGGCCTCATACCTGGTAAACAGTTATTACTGTTATAATCTGTGTGAATCATCTCTCTCTCCTTCCAGAGTTGCTGTCATTTCAGAATTTGCTATTACAAGTCAAATCCTGAAACAACCTGAAAAAGTATATCTAAGGTACCCTGGATGGAAGAAAGATCAAATAATCAATAAGTAAACTGACACATGCACAAAAGAATGAGACAGCAGTGAGATGCAGGGCAGGTGTGGGCCACCCTGTGAGTGGCAGTATTTACAGAAAACATCCACTTGAGACGCAAGAAAGGATTCAAGGTCAACAACAACGAGAAAAACAGAAAGTCCCAAGAAAGAAGGCTTTGTCAGGAGCCGTATTTGGGTATGGCCTAAAGCTGAGAGTGAAGTGTGCAAAGGTGAGCCAGAGAGTACAAAGGACATTCCAGAGGACTTCAGAAATGGGAGAAGCATCGTAGACTGGGATAATGGCACAGAGGACAGAAGAAAGACAGATGGCCCGAAAGCAGTATCTTTACATAAACTTTTTAAATTCAAAGTGATTAGGAAGCAAACACCCATATTACCCATAGTGGTTATTTTTAAATATGGGGAATTGTTAAGATAATCCTATCAAAGGATTAAGAAATAGCAATATAGAGATAGGAGGAATCCAATCAAAGATTAAAGTATGATGTCCAAGAGATATGTCAGCATTTCCAGAGGGTATACAAAGGTGTACTAGTTTCTGCTGAGGGTAATAGATACTACACAAAAACCAAAAATATGAAAAGAGGTAAGTTAAATGTTGCTGAATAGATTTCTTCGCTGTCAAGAGTATTCAGAGGAAATGTGCATCATGAAACTCCAAAAGGGAGGTGATACATGCACACCTATTTCTCCCTCATCACCCCCAATTTTCCTTTGGGGAGCAAAATGCCACTTGCACTGGGATTTTTTTTAATCAGCGTATTGGGTTTATACCCCCCTTTTCCAAACTAGTAGACGTGGCTGCTCCCTGAGGGTAGTATGTAGGTTGGTTGTATAGGGCCTTTCTATAGGAAAGAAAGGGTTTCAGCAGGACATGTATAGGCGGGGCTTCTCTGGTGCCAGCATAGTAGCTTTCATATTTCTTCATACATCTCATGTAATATAATTAAATTTTAAATTCTTATCCTTGGGTGTGATCTTTAGCATTAAAATGAGGAAGGGGTAAATTTACGTTGAACTGCACAGATGGTACCCTGGGGCAGTCCCTAACTCACTAAACCAGGAACTTGAGGTTAATGGCTTCTTGGGCCTTTTGTTGCTGGTTGGCTGGAAGTTGGGTAACCTACAGCTTGAGTTAGAAGCTTGTTCTTTTTCCTCTAACCCAGATCAAAACAGAAAGCCAGAGAGCCTGCCTGTCTCAAAATGACCCAGTCTGGGCAAATCAGGTTCTCCCTCTGAGGAATGTCCCACTTTAGTAGATGGACACAAAGGTAAAAATTAGGGCCATGAAGCATCACTGTTTTATTCCTGCTAAGGGGTTCCCTTTCCTTCCCAGGACCTAGTGATTCAGGCTTCCTTCTGTGTTCTGAACTACCCCATATCCTTCCACTGAATTCCACTCAGGCTTGCTGGCCAGTGTTCCTTTGCTTGTAAGCAAATCACTCTGAGGAGAGCAGCTTGCAACACTTCACCGATACGTTTAGTATGGATCTTTATTGTTTTGTTTTGTTTTTAGCAAAATAATCCACTGAATGGGTTATCCGTGGAACACACTGCTCTAGGTAATAATTGAGGTCTTTTGTAACATACTAAGGGGACATAAACTGTCCTCGATGCTTATATTTGCTCACTGATAGTCACCAAATAAGGAGCAATAATGCATCCCTCGCTGTGTGTTCATGCCATAGAGAGGGTTGATATGGTCTTGCTAGTGATGATGAAGCCACCACACAAAGGCACTGTATTGGCACTAAGACCATCGAGGGTCACATGACTCCTACTCTGGCGAGAAATGTAATGTCCTTTACCAAGCATAGAATTTACTAGGGTGTCATATTTCAAACTGACCGCAAAAGGGAACCTTGAGCTTAGCACAAGGCAAGAGCTTCCTGGAGAGCAATAAGGCTGGTTTACAGAGCAATCTCCCCCACTGTAGAAGTGATACAGGATGGGGAAAGGGAAGTGCCAGGTAGAGAAGGGTGGGGTTCCTGGCAAGGGCTCCAACCTCAGGCATGTGCCCACAGACCTAAAAGAGGACAGACATTTCTGTTTTTGTGCCCAAAATGTTGCCTTTTGACCCACCATGCCCCCTACCCTGTGCCCATAAAAACCCAGGACCATAGCAGGCACAGGCATAAGTGGCTGGACATTGAAAAGAATAGAAGAACATGCCAGCAGACACTGACAGGCCAGTGATGGCAGAACAAAATGGACACCAAGGGAAATTCAGCTGGGGGCAGCTGGAGGAGAGTTTGTCCGCTGGGCAGGAATGACTCCAGGGGAAGATCACCTTCCCACTCCATCCCCCTTCTGGCTCTCCATCCATCTCACTGGGAGCTAGCTTCACCACTCAATAAAATCTTGTGCCCATCCTCCCACCCCATGCGTGATCTCATTTTTCCAGTAGACGAAGGCAAGCACCCAGGATACAGAAGCCCTCTGTCCTTGTGGTAAGGCAGAGGGTCTAACTGAGCTGATTAACACAAGACACCTGCAGATGGCAAAGCTGAAAGAGCACACATGCCCACTGGGGCTTCAGAAGTTGTCAACACTCAACCCTAGATGCTGCCATGGGGTTGGAGCCAAAAAAACACTGCCCACAACCTGCCTGTCTGCATGCTCCCACTAAAGCTTTGAGCAGAAGGGCACCAAAGAAGCCATCCACAGCCCTACTGCAGCATGCCCTGCAAGGGAGATAAGTGAATTCTCTTGTTTCAGCAAGGTGTGGAGGGATGGGGGAAGGAGCCCTCATAAGTCTCCTCCCAAAGCCTAGCAATGGAGTGGATGTTGGTATGTATATTTTTGGAGAGAAAAATAGCTTTTAAAGTATATTCATTTAAGAAATGTGAAATTAATGTAGAGGCAAAACAAAGAAATATCCTTTTATAGGAAATAGGGGCTAGGGAACAAGTGAAAAGAAGTAGAAAGGTACTAAAAGCACATACCTAAATCATGTTAATTCTGTCTTTGTGTTTCTACACAATTTCTGCAATGACAGGTAGAGGAATATCAATAGCAGTACTATTCACAATAGTAATAGCAAATATTAATACTATGATTTGGGTCATATTTTTTACAAACCATTATCCCCAATTACACAGATGAGAAAACTGAGGCGGGAAGGTAGATTAACTCTTCATCAGTCTGCCTCTTTAACAAACTGATTTTCCCACAGCTAATTCTCTTGTCCTAAATTAATTGTCTTCTTGTCTACCACACAAAAGCATGCAAACATGATAAAACTTATAGTGATCATGGTGATACAAGAAAGTTCTATAGAGGCATATGTATGTACGTATATACTCACATACATATCCACATATATTCAAAAGACTGCATGAAAAGGAATGAATAATAGAAAGAATGAGTAATAAATGGAATGAGGCCCTAAAGGGGCTAGAAATGAGAGACAAAGACAGACTTACAGAACACTTGGGAATACATCTTTCTCTTAGCCTGAAGGACAGTAAGAAGAGATAACATAAATGTTTTGTAGTAAGTATTGGCAATTCATGCCTAAAAGCTTTTTCTGGAGAAATATAATGCAAGGCGATGTGGAAAAAAACAAACAAACAAACAAAAAAGATGTTTTTAATTTGTTTACTGTTTTTAGTCTAATGGCCTGGTTTAGCATTTTTTTTCCTAAAAACCCATCCATTATCTATGTAGGATATGGATATTTGTCCATGGGAGAAGTTAAATTGATGTTTATGGAGCAAATCAATTGTGTGTGTTTACACTCTAACTAACAGCTCTTTCCAGCTTTCACAGGAATATTTTTACAAACTTTGCAGCTTCATTATGAACTTTCAGTTTGTTCAGAGTGTGTCAAGAGTTCCAATGTATTTGTTCTACTTTTATTCTAAAGTCCTGAAAACTGTTTCAAAATTATAAATCATTTGGGTCAGAGCCCCCAAACTCTCATGACTTCAGAATTTAGGCAAATAGCATAAGTAAATGAAACAATCTGCATGTTAAAAAAAAAAATTTTTTTACAGCTATCCTGGTGTATCTCTTTATGTCCACTTTTCATAACGGCATGGGTACGGAATATAATTTAAGGAAAGTTACAACCAAAGTGCCATGATAATTACAAACCATCATTGGTCCTAGTGACAGAGAGATAATAAGGACTGGGTAGGCATTATCACAAATTGTCAAACTTATGATCATCTAAAGCTGGTAGCTGCTACCCAAGCTTACCCATTGTTGCCACATATAAAATGTGACTCCAAATTGTCATATGTCCTGAATATTTAAGCAAAATATGATAGATGACAAAAATGACCCTCCCCACTTTTCTGTATCTAAGCCCTTTGCCATGTAACTATGCAGTAACTTCATACTTACACACTTTTGTATGAAAAAAGCCAATCCAGGCCAATAGACTGAATAAACAGATAGAATATAGAAGGTTGTTTGTTACCCACTGTTAGCATGGTAATACATAACTAATACAGAAATTCAGATAATAATCTAAGAAAGTGAAATCTAATTTTAAAAATTAGCAACTATTTTTTTAATGACATAGCTCAAACACAACCATATCTATGAATCTGATCCAGACCACAGGCCACTATTTTGCATTCTCCATTCTAATCCCTTCATTTTACAATTAAGAAAACACATTCAAAGAGACAAAATATATTTCCCAAAGCCAGGTAATTGGACTTCAGGGGTGTTGATTCACTTAATGTGGTCAGTTTTTAAAAAACAACTTAGTGTCCACATTTGAGTGCATGTATATTTCCAAATCACTTGGGCCTTCCCTCTCCATTCTTTCTATTACTTTGTTTTTGTCCAGAGGCTAGATCCACATGAAGAAAATATTGCATTCTTCTCTATCAGCCTGATCTGAGTTCTGTCAGCTGCCATTTTTTTGAGCAGGATATCTGAATTCTCCTTTCCCAGCAAAGGTAATGCTTCTAAAAATATGCTTCAGGCTACAAACCTGGTATATAATTTTGGCATTAAACTCATATCTCCTCCCTCCACAAAATACATGAATAAATGATGCTTCTATTTTAAAATGGAATATCTTTTATACCATGCTGACTAAGGAAAAATCCCATGAAATCTGAATAATGTTGGTCTTGGCCAAATAAAAACAATAACAATCTAGGATAAAAGCAGACAGGCAAATTCTAATAGGGCATATGTCCATTCATTTAGAAAAGCATAGCTTCTCTTTCACAGAGCTACTGAAGGAGAACCCATACTGAAAGTTGTGATTATTGTTTTAGCTGAGATTCATAAAGAGACTGAACAGCTGCACACTTTATTAGATCTAATCTAAATACCTGCTACTTGTATTTTGTGCTGGGAGATATTTATGTTATCAATTCAAGTTTATACTAACCATCAGGAAGAATACTCCCCGTAGCTCTGCTGACTCAAAATAATGACTTGTAAGGGCGCTCTAATGACAGAACAAGGGGCAATTATAGACACAGCGTGAGCCTTGGAATAACTGTGTGATGTATTTTGTGCACTTGATTGACCTCGTGCTCAAGTTCATTTGTGCCTCACTGTTGTAGATAAGGCCTATGCCTCAGGGTATATGCCTTGTTAATTTCAACATAAGAAGACAGAATGGATTAGATCAGATGGCTCAAACAAAAAAACAAAGCTGCACCAGCACTTAGCGGAAAAGTGATGACACATTGGGGTCTACCAGAAGGAACCATCAAATATCTTTCAGGAAAGAATGAGAAGTTAGAATAATCAATATGGAGTGTTAATTCATTTCAACTCTTGGGATAACTAAAGCAATGCACATCTCCTTATGTCTTTACGTGATTATGGTGACTTCTCGGGGAGGACTTGGAATTCATCATAAAATGAGAGAAGGATAGGAAAACTGAAAGAAAACAACAACTTACTACAAAGTAAAGTTACTGTGAGACATCTATAGATTACATTGCTTTAGAGTAAAACCATTTGGCAGTCTCTTCTGTGCCAGTTACTTTGAAATACACACCTGCTGTGCTATAATTCACTGAATGAGGAAAGGGGAGAAAGCATTTTCTGATGGGCTGTCTATAATCCCAATTCTATACATGCTTACTTAAAGGTGTGGCGGTGTGGGCAGCAGATGGTTGGATAAAACATGGGGAGTATAGGAGTTAAACTATTGTTTATTTATTTTCATCAATCTTAATGTTTACCAAAAAAGAACAAATTCTCTTGTTTTGTTGTATACAAAATTATAGAGGGAGTTCAAGCACATAACAATATTGCACACTGCCTTGAAAATAACGTGGAATAACTGGCACTTATGCAATTTCTCAGAAATATAGCTTTGATTCTAAATTGGCTGAAAAGAGGCGTTCCAAAATAGTAATTTCATCAGTCTTGGTTGTTTGCTAATAGTACCATCTAGTCAACTCTGCCTGCATTTCCAAAGTGGTTGTTAGAAAAACCTACAACAACCTTGGCAAAAACTTACAATCAATGTTTTCTAAATAATACGGGAAACCATATCTTTGGTCTCCGATTGTTATCCATGCAATCTTTAAGAAAGGGCATAACTGATACATAATACTGAATGAAGAAACTTCTCACTCAAAATATTCAAATGAAGTGTCAACCTAGCAAAGTATAGAGGCAAACACTGCCAAGTGATTAAAAATTGAAATATGGGAATTTATTCTGTGTTTATCTGGACTGAAAAATTTAGGCTGGAAATGGGTCATAACTGAAGCTATATGAATGTAAGAGCTATTATAGGAACAGACAAGATTCTGATGTTTTCTACACTGATTTTTGCTGCAGATATTAGGGTAAGAGTAGGACACGTATGCTCAAACACGCATTGCTTTTTAAAAAATTGATTTGTAGTAAGCTAAGTTCTAAAAAACAAATATAATCAAGATGTCATTAAAATACACTGACTTTAAGCAGTATGTAGAAAAATAATCGCATATAGATTTTTCAGATTTCTATGAGAAAATAGATTTCTGATGGAAAGTTCTTGCTTTAGGGAAAATGTTTCCTCTCCACTGAAGCAATATGCTTGGTTAAAAAAAAAAAAAAAGTCTATCATTCGGACTTTTTTTTTTCCAGTAGAGACAAAATTTCACCATGTTGGCCAGGCTGATCTCAAATTCCCGACCTCTGGTGATCCACCCACCTCACCCTCCCAAAGTACTGTAATTACAGGCGTGAGCCAACAAGCCCAGCTTCGATTTGGACATATTTTGGCTAGAAAGTATCTATTCATCTTTTGTCCAGTAAAGCAATTTTCCTCTAGAAGCCACCTACCCAACTTTCAGTTCATGCATTTGGGGATGTTCATGGCTCAATCCCTGGCATATGATGTAGGTTTGGCCAATCAGACCTTCTCATTTTTCCTGGCCATAGTAATTTCTTCAAAAACAAAGCATCTGATACAGTTAAGATCCATGGGAGAGTCTCACCCTGAAAATGTTCTACAATTACTGAGAGAAGCACTGGGTTTGAACCTGGAAGTATTTGGCCTAGAGTTATTGGTAGCCATTCCAACATTAAACAGGGCCGGCGAATGACTCTATCAAAATAGAAGACAGTTCCACAAGATAAAACGAAAAATTCTGATGCGTTTATGTAGTTATAAATCATTCATTCAAAAAACATTTATTAAACATTTACTAGGGACCAAAATATGTGTAGCAGGGACATAGTCATACAAATTTTTAAATAATTTCAGATTGATACAAGAACTTAAAATTAATAAAGCAAAACATACTAAGGATTAGGTAGGTATTCTACACAGTCAAAAGCATGGGGCAGCAAACTAAATCGGATGGACTAAATGTAGTTTGTACATTTTTTAAACATTGTTACAAGAGAGTAGAGATGGACTATGTATGCCACAGACACCGTATGTGGCTATCAGTGCTGAAAATCTTTACAATCTGTCCCTTTATAGAAAAAAAATTCTGGTCTACTAAATAGTTGTCAAGAATTTTTTTCTGTTCCTCTACAAACATGTCACTTATCTCATCAAAAAGTAGAGTTTCTTTCACCACGGACTGTATCTTGGCTGAGCCTGTAAACATTTTTGGCCAATAGAATGATGTAGAAGTAACATTCTGAGATTTCTAAGCCTGGTTATTAAGAGGCATTGTAGCTTTTACTTTTACTCTTGCAAACCAGACCCCATGTAAGGAAGTCCCTAGTCTATTATTCTAGAGAAAGGTGTTGCCTTGAAGGATGTGAGACCATGGGGACAGAAAAGTCACATGAAAGAAAAGCATCTTGGGCAGTACTAAGGCCCTAAACCCATGAATGGAGCTGTATTTGGTCCTCTAGCCCCAGTCAAGGTTCTTCTGCCAATAGTTCCCATGTGAAACGGAGTTAAATTTTCCCTACTAAACCCCCACTGAGAATTCCTGAACTCACAGAATAACAAGCAATAAAAATCATGGTTGTCAAGCCACTACATTTGGGTGTACTTTGTTTTGTAAAAGTAAAACAGAAGTTGGTACCAGAATTATAAGTAAAACAGAAGTTGGTACCAGAATTAGAGTTGGCAGTGACAGAAACCTAAAACACAAAGCATCATCTTTGGGCTTGGGCAGCAGGCAGAGGCTTGAGGAAAGGTGAGGAACCTTTAATGGAAGTTTGGAAAGCGTTGAACAAAATCCTATAAAAGACTGGAGGAGGGGTGATTGTGTGACATAGTGGTGGTACACGTAACAACAAACCTGTGAATCTGGATAAGAATTTTAGGAATAAGATTAAAAGTGCCAATTGGTTTCCTATAGTTGTGTATGATAAATTACAGGAGGGAGAGAGAGACTAAAGAAAAAACGTTTCATTTTCAAGCATAATTTAGAGAAAATATAGAGAGCCCAAAATAGTTTTGCCGATGAGAAAAACGTTCTGAAAGTAAGAAATGGGCCAGGTGTGGTGGCTGACCCTGTAATCCTGGCACTTAGGGAAGCCAAGACGGGCAGATCACCTGATGTTAGCAGTTCAAGACCAGCCTGGCCAACATGGTGAAATCCTGTGTCTACTAAAAATACAAAAAATTAGCCGGGCATGGTGGCGGGTGCCTCTAATCCCAGCTACATGGGAGGCTGACGCAAGAGAATGGCTTGAATCCAGGGGTCAGAGGTTGCAGTGAGCGGAGATTGTACGGTAGCAATCCAGCCTCAGCAACAAGAGCAAGATTCCATATAAAAAAAAAAGAAGAAGAAGAAAGAAAGAAATGGCCTCCAAGTAAAGATCAAATCAAGAATATGTCCATGAAACTCTTGGTTAAGAATTCAGAAGATTTAAAGTGTTATTTATTACAGCTTTGGCTAAGTTAACACACATCTAAGAATCTTAAGACATTGTCTCACAGCAGTTTGACATTCCCAAAGTAGAGAGAGGTGTGTGTGTGTGTGTGTGTGTGTGTGTGTGTGTGTATGAAAACAGTCAGTTACCTCTATATATATATATATATATACACACACACATATATATATAAACATTCAGATATCTGAAAAGTTCCAGATATCTGAAAAGTTCATAAATATTTTAAGAGAGCAACAGTGACAGAAGCACTATCAAATTGGACTAAATGAAATTGAGACAGTAAGAAATAAAAAAGAAGCCTCTGAGCCCCCAGCTTTCTATGAGTAGGAAGCAGGGAGAGGCAGCAGCTAAGCTGCAAACTCAAAAATTTTCGGTGCATGCAACCCAAGTGAGGGAAAGCAGTACACTAGTGGACCTTTGCCAAGGAGTAGAAGAATCAGACCCTAATGAAGAAACATTTTATTGAATAGAGGAAGTGGATGATATGTCAAGAAGGATTTTAGAATTGCTACAGACCAGGAACTACTATGGGCCTTCCTTCTCCCATTGCTGACTGAGAGTGTCTATTGCAGTAAGCCTGTCCTTGTCTCACCAGTGTATGTTGGTGTGGGAAAAAGATAACCATACTTTTAATTCTCAATTCTCAAGACCAAGAGAAACTAAACTCAAATAGGCTTATTCTCTCCAGGGCAGATGTAGATCACAAAACCCTGAATTTTAAACCTGATGCTATATCTGACAAAGGTCTAATACCCAACATCTATAAGAAACTTCAACAAATTTACAAGAAAAAAGCAACCCTATTAAAAAGTGGGCAGAGGACATAAACAGAAATTTTTCAAAAGAAGATATATCTGCAGCCAAGAAGCATATGAAAAAAAGCTCAACATCACTGATCATTAGAGAAATGCAAATCAAAATCACAATGAGATACCATCTCATGCCAATCAGAATGGCTATTCCTAAAATGCCAAAATATAACAGATGCTTGTAAGGTTTGGAGAAAAAGGAACACTTATACACTGTTGGTGGGAATGTAAATTCATTCAACCATTGTGGAAAGCAGTGTGGTGACTACTCAAACAGCTAAAAACAGAACTACCGTTTGATCCAGCAATCCCATTACTGGGTGTATACCCAAAGGAATAGAAATCATTCATTCTGTCATAAAGATACATGTGCATGTATGTTCACTGTAGCACTATTCACCATAGCAAAGACATGGAATCAAACTAAATGCCCATCAGACATAGGCCAGAAACAGATAATGTGGTACATGTATACCATGGACTATTATGCAGCCATAAGAGAAAAACAAAATTATGTCCTTTGCAGGAACTGGATAGAATTGGAGGGCATTATCCTTAGCAAACTAATGCAGGAATGGAAAACTATATACTGCATGTTCTCACTTATAAGTGGGAGGTAAACAGTGAGAATACATGAACACGCAGAGGGAGAAAATAGATGCTGGGGCCTACCTGAGGTTGGAGGGTGGGAGAAGGGAAAAGATAAGGAAAAATAACTAACGATTACCAGGCTGAATACCTGCGTGACAAAATAATCTGCACAATAAACTCCCATGATGCAAGGTTACCAACCTTACAAACCTATACATGTACTCTTGAATTTAAAATGAAAGTCTAAAACAAAAATACCCTGATGCTGTAATTGGACAAGATTTGGGGTCTTCAGGGACTGAATATATTTTGCACATGGGAACAAATGTGAAAGGACATAGCCAGAAGGTGGACTAGAGTCGATTATCTGCACAAACGGCTACCAAGAATCATTCAACACACATATCACAACTCCCACCAAGAGAGGGAGTCTATTTTCCCACCACTTGAATCTGTGGTAGTCTTGTGACTTGTTTTGAACAATAGAATAAGGTAGAAATGATGATGTGGTTTGGCTGTGACCCCACCCAAATCTCATCTTAAATTGTAGTTTCCACAATTCCCATATTCATGGGAGGGACCTGGTGGGAGGTAAAGGAATCATGGGGGCAGGTCTCTCCCACGCTGTTCCAATGATAGTGAGTAAGTCTCACATGATCTGATGGTTTTATAAAGGGGAGTTCCCCTACACAAACTTTCTTGCCGACCACCATGTAAGACATGCCTTTGCTTCTCCTTTGCCGTCTACCATGATTGTGAGGCCTCCCTAGCCTTGCTGAACTGTGAGTCCATTAACGCTCTTTGTTTGTAACTTATTCAGTCTCAGGTATGTCTTTATTAGCAGTGTGAGAACAGACTAATGCAAATGCCATTCTGAGATTTCCACACCTTACAGGCCTAGAGCCTTAGCTTTTGCTCTTAGAAGGCAGCTACTATACAGAAGATCCACAGGATGAGAGATTGTGTGAGGAGAGAAGCTAAGTGGAGAACTGAGGTACCACACTGAAAAGTCCACACCAAGGACCCACGCTGTACTGGGACCTCCAACACTAGTTGATCCACTCAGCCAACACCACACAGAGTAGAGGCAAGCAGCCCACTGAATCTTTCCTGAATTCCTGACACACAAAATCATAAACAATAAGTCATTGTTTTAAGCCACTAAGCTTTTGGTGGTTTATTATAAAGCGAGAGATAAAAGACAGGTGTCTATTTTATATAGAGTAGCCAAAGAAGCTCTGTCTTAGTGCAGGCTGCTATAACAAAATACAATGGACTGTGTGGAATAAATAGCAAACATTTATATCTCATGTTTCTGGAGGCTGAGAAATCCAAGGACAAGGTGCCAACAGATTCAGCTCCTGGTGAGCATTCACTTCCTGAATCACAGATGGCAGTCTTCTCACTAGGTGCTGACATGGCCTTTCCTTGATGTGTGGATGTGGAAAGAGAAAGATCTCTCTATCTTTATCTCCTTATAAAAGCACTAATCTAATTATGAAGATTCCCCCTTTAAAATATTATCCAAATTTAATAACCTCCCAAAAGTTTCACCTCCAAATACCATCATGTTGGGGGTTATGGCTTTAGCATATGCATTTTGGGGGGATACAAGCACTGAACTCATAACAAGGGCTCTCTGAGGAAGTGGCATCTGAACAGAGATTATAATGCTATGGATGAGGAAACTATGTTCAAACTGAACATTCCAGGCTAATAATCATAGCTGTGAGGCTTAATCTATTCTAGAAACTTTGAGAAGTTTGCTGACGCTGGACTGGCATAGATAAGATGAGTAATGGAAAAACATGAAGTCAATGAACAGAAATAAACCAGGTACTGTAGGAACTTTTAGTCTAAAGAAAAGGAATTTTAATTTTATTCTAAGAATGTGTTCCTGAATCATGCACACTACTTTAGAATGTTTAAGATTTATAAAACAATAAATTATTTTTGTCTCTCTTTTGTTTGCATCTGAAGGATCCCTATTTAACTAAAAAATCAGATTCACCAAGATAATTAATTGAAAAGTAACAATATGTTAATATCTTATCTTGAATTTTTTAGGATAATATCTTTAAGTATAAGGGTAAAAGTCAAGATAATACTTATCCAGATATCTAAGTCTTGCACAAAAATGGGATTCCCTGAAAGGTAGAATACAGTAGTGGTTTCCAGTGTAGTTAGTTTTGGTAGATTATCTAACACACACACACAAACACACACACACACGCACGCAAGCACACAATATATATATATATATATATATATACACATATATATGTATATATATATGTGTATATATATATATATGTGTGTGTATATATATGTGTGTGTGTATATATATATATATACATATATATATATATATAACTATGATATCACAGTTTAACTGAAGATTTAAGTTTATATTGTATTAGTTTCCTATTTCTGCTGTAACAAATTGCCACACATTTGGTGGCTTGAAACAAGAAATTTATTCTCTCATAGCTCTGGAAGCCAAAAGTCCAAAATCACAGTGTCAGCTAGGCAGTGTGCTCCCTCCACAGATTTCAGCAAGAAAAATTTTCTTGCTGTTTCCAGTTTCTGGTGGCCCCAGGCATTCCTTGTGGCTTTTATTACTCCAATCTCTACCCCCTTCCAAAATGCTTTCCCTTATTTTATGGACCTTATATGAATATTTGTCATTGGATTTAGGACCCAACCAATTGAAACAGGATGATTTCATCTCAAGATCCTTAACTTAATTACATCAACAATAACCTTTCCCCAAACAAAGTCACGTTCACAGGTTACCAGGGATTAGAACTTGGACATATTTTTTAGCTGGGTGGAGGCAGGTCAGCATTCAACCCACTATAATACTAAAAACACATTTTTAGATCAAAGGAAAGAAGTAAACATTGTGAAATGGCTGAAGCACCATTTCAAGGTACCAAGTTTGAAAGTCAATACATTAATTTCGAAAGCATATGTTTTTTATTTTTAATATTCTGAATTCACAGAATAATAAAAATTGAGTTTAAAAAGGACAAATAGATAGAAGAAATCAGCTTATACTTTTGTGTATTGCATATCCACAGCACCAACCTATTTAAAACATTTGAAACCACTGAAAAATTTGAGAGTCCTAATACTTCATATAGCAACCTCCATCTCCGCACATAAAAAATTTCTTATTTTCATCTTGCTTTTGGTGGAGCCATCCTTACTCCATTTACAATGTGAATTATGATTTAGATTGCTGCCCTACGTGTCTGAAGGTGACTCAGTAGAGAATAGAAGAGGGAATCACTGTGGTAGAGATAAGCTTGGCGATATCTGTCAAACAAAAAGAGCATACTGTGAAGGTTACTGATGTCTTTTTTATGATTCATTCAGTTAAACATCTAAATCAAAAACAATGACAGAAAAAGCAGAGATTAAAAATAACACTACAAGCAGTATTATATGATTATGCCATTTAAATATACATTTAATGGCAATTGTCATTTCTGACTACAAGTGTAAATAATCAGTCTATACTCTGGAAATAAGGGATGTTTAAATTTTTAATTATCATGTCTAATTATATCTTTTTGGTCCAAATGATTTTTGTTTCAAGTGACAGAAAATGCAGCTCAGATTGAATTTAGAAAAAGAGGAATAACTAAAACAACAAAAGCAAACACAACAACTACAAAATCCAAGTTAGTCCATTTTGTGCTGCTATAACAGAATACCACAGACTCGCTATTTATAAAGAACTTAAGACCAGCCAGCAGCCTGGCCAACGTGGCGAAACCCTGTCTCTACTAAAAATACAAAAATTAGCTGGGCATGGTGACACATGCCTGTAATCCCAGCTACTCGGGAGGCTGAAACAGGAGAATCACTTGAACCTGGAAAGTGGAGATTGCAATGATTGAGCTGAGACCATTCCATAGCACTGCAACCTAGATGACAGAACAAGACTCCATCTCAAAAA